>NW_027194094.1:0-97497 GCF_032444005.1 Ranitomeya imitator
AGTGAGTGATGATGCACACAGGAGTCAGGAGTGGCACACAAGCCCTGAGGCCAATATTTTTCTCCCACTGATTGATGTAGTGATTTTTTCAGGTAGATTTTATAACCCAAATCAAGCAAAAAAATAAATAGGCTTTCTATGGCCCACTGAGTGAGAGATGACACAGACAGGGATGGCACTCTAGCAGAAATGTCAATCTTAATCTCCCACAAAAAAAAAAAAAAAAAACAGGGAGTGTCCTTCAATTACTATCTCCCTGCAGTAATCTCAGCCAGGTATGGCGGGCAGCAATAAGGAGTGGACTGATGCACAAATTAAATAAAAAGTGTGTACAAACCAAAAAGATAGCTGTGCAGAAAGGAAGGAACAAGAGGATTTGTGCTTTGAAAAAAGCAGTTGGTTTGCACAGCGGCGTACACACAGCAATGCAGCTATCAGGGAGCCTTCTAGGGCAGCCCAATGAGCTACAGCGCTGAGGGAAAAAAAAAAAATGTAGCTTCCACTGTCCCTGCACACCGAAGGTGGTGTTGGGCAGTGGAAATCGCTACAGCACAAGCGGTTTGGTGGTTAATGGACCCTGCCTAACGCTATCCCTGCTTCTGACGAAGCGGCAGCAACCTCTCCCTAAGCTCAGATCAGCAGCAGTAACATGGCGATCAGCGGGAATGCCCCTTTATAGCCCCTGTGACGCCGCAGACAGCAAGCCAATCACTGCAATGCCCTTCTCTAAGATGGTGGGGACCAGGACCTATGTCATCACGCTGCCCACACTCTGCGTTTACCTTCATTGGCTGAGAAATGGCGCTTTTCGCGTCATTGAAACGCGACTTTGGCGCGAAAGTCGCGTACCGCATGGCCGACCCCGCACAGGTGTCGGATCGGGTTTCATGAAACCCGACTTTGCCAAAAGTCGGCGACTTTTGAAAATGAACGACCCGTTTCGCTCAACCCTAGCCATGACCAATCAGCGACTTGGATTTCAATGACAGACAGAGGTCGCAACCAATGAATATTCGTGACAGACAGACAGAAAGACAGACAGACAGACAGACGGAAGTGACCCTTAGACATTTATATAGTATATTTGCATTGCATAATTTTACGCTGCCCTTTAAAGCTAAGCGAAATAGTGAAATGTTTTATGCTACAATGCATGTCTCTAAAGAAACCTGGAGATAGAACATACATAATTAGAAATGTAAGGCACAAAGGATTTGACCATCTCGTCTAAGAGCGCCCGCGGAATGGCTTGTTCCTGGAACTCCGTGACTGTTTTTCATCGGAAAACATGCAGTTTAACAGCAAAGTCTGAGCAGTGGAGAGATCAGGGAGAAGGAATGTGCGACAGAGCCAGCAAACAAGGGACAGAGCCAAGTGAAAGGGGTGGGGAGGCAGGGGGGGAAATAGTTTGTGAGAGAATATAAAAGTTTTCTATTAGGATGTTACATACTACATATTTCTTTTTTTTTCTTTCTAACATTTTTTTTTTTGTGGAAAGCAATGTGAGCCAAAGGCCATTCCAAAAGGTACAAGCTTGACTTTCTAATAGTATTTTGTCATCCTGTCGCCATGCATTGGGAAGGACTGTGCAGTTGGACTCCCACTAACAAAGGCACATGTCTAAAGGCACAGCACTGAGGCATGAATTACAGTTCTTATTTGTGGTGAGCTGTGAATTATTTTGATTAAATTACTCTTTCTTAGAAGTTGCAGAAAACGTCAGAGAATAGTATTTTAAGGTTCTTAACTTTAAGAAACTGTTCTCCAGCACTTGTTTCAAAACTGAAGATTTCTCTCTAGGACTAGGTTCACCTGTCCAATTCAGAAGCGCTGCGTCCATAGGGTTAATCTGTAAGTAAATAGCATTTAAATCCTACGTAGCTGGTTGTCAAAATAAAGCTGTGGCCACCCCCCACCCGTCAAAGACTATATTGTGGTTTCTATTTGTTCATCATATGTGGTTATAAATTGTGCTACAGTGGTGGGCGTCAGTGAACAGCAATACAGCAATGCTAACCAACACGCTACCATACCATACTAATTTTTGCTGCGCTACTTTGGTTCCCTAAGCACTTTACCAAGAAATTGTATTGATGTAATGTTTTACATTTATCCTGATTTAAAGTTGGTTTTGAATACACATCTTGATATGCTTTCAGCATTATTCTATACATTGGTGATTATCAATTTTAATTCCTTGGAGAAAAGAAAAACTGCTCTTTACTCTGTTCTTGTGAAACATAATGAACAACCCACCAAGCACCCTTCAAGATCGCCCCTCGCCAGTGTTGGAATGGTTTTTGCACCTTGCTTCAAAACAATGTTTCCTGTTATTTAAATGTCTATAACACCAACTCAAAGCCCCAGACTTAATTCCCAGACTGCCTCGCCCTGCCCAAAATGAAATTATAGTCGACAGGGTGAAATGTTTAAAAACATAATTTATTCATTACGAACTGACGGGGCTTCATTCCTGTAAGCGAGAGCCAGGCAGGTCCTCTGGACCTTCACCAGCAGTGTGTTGGCACATCGCCTGCTATACACAAACACCATTGTCTGAAGGATGAAGCGGGATGTGCTGTTCTGTGCTGTACTCACACAGAGGTCTCAGCTTAAAATACCATTAGGACATCTTACCTGTAATGGAGAAACAGTCAGAGGCATTGGTCTGCTAAGCATTTTGCATTTTCACTGATGTAAAAGATGTCATTGTAGGACATAAGAATGATGTCATAAATAATCCTAATGGGGAAGAACACTTATAAGGATGTTTCATTATTTAATAATTAGCAGAGGTAGTGTTGTCTTACTTCTTAACTTGACTCCTTCCTTAATGTAATGGAGCAGTTGACCCTATATTAGCTGCAATAGTCTCACATCATTTTTCAGTGGAATTGCCAATGGTTGGCAAAGCTCACAATAATTTAGCTTGTCTGCAGCCATTAGTATTTCCAGATCTTAATTCTGCTAATATGTTTAGTACAAAAAATGGAGGAGGACCAGGAGCATATAGTAAAGGTATATATAAGAGAATCTTTATTTATACAAAACATTAAAATCTGGACATCAGTAATCGTCACATGTATTGCACAACATCACATAGAAAAGGGGGGAAACACAAACCCTGAACCTCGCCGCCCCTACACTATAGAAAGTGATCATATAGACAGCTATGAGTGGTAAGCTCCATATAGCTGAAGGTGATTGCATGGGAAGGAAATTGCTACTGTGCCAGGACACAGCAAAAAGTATAAGGCAAGTGCACCATGCCGGCTATAATAAATAATCCATGTCAAAGCAGCAGAACCTCAATTGTGCGCTTACCCATGCAGAGGGGGGAGAGGTGAGGGGATCCAGTGGGTTGGCCCCGACGCGCGTTTCGCAGCGCTAACACGCCGCTTCCTCAAGGGGATATATATTCTCTTATATATACCTTTACTATATGCTCCTGGTCCTCCTCCATTTTTTGTATCTAGTTTTTGGAGCGATTATAAATATAATCTGGGTTATCACTATATACACTAGTATTCTCTCCCAGATTTTTTTTGATATGTATTCGGAATTCCCGCTATCACTAATATGTTCAGTGTAGACACCAGAAGTTTATAAGAGAATATCTATGGGAAAATCAACAAGTGCCATTCCTAATAGTGATACCATCACTTTGCATCAGTACTCCATGCTCTGCTTCTGTCTCAATATACAGTCCATGTTTATCTGATGACGGTCATGTGTGGACTGAAATGTCATAATAACTTATGGACTGTTTTGGATAAGAATGAAGCCATCACGTTTTCACCTATCCCCCTTTGAGTGCCGAGTTTTACTTACATAATTCAACAACGAAGTCACTGGACAAGACCTTCAAATAGAGGAACATTTCACTGGCGACAAAGATACAGCTCATGCATAGTTGGGTATTTTACATGGCAACATACGGATGTGAAACCTGGATTATAAAGAAACAAATCAGAAGAAGAATCGTCACCTTCGAATTGTGGTGATAGAGAAGCATGTTATCAATACCATGGATGGCAAGAATAGCAAATAAATACATTTTGGAACAAATGAAGTCAGTCATGTCACCCGGAACAAGGATCACCAAGCTACAACTTGCCTACTTTGGACTCATCATACAAAGAAAACAATCACTGAAGAAGGACATCATGGTCAGAAGAATAGAGAGAACAAGGCGAAGACGAAGACCTGCAGTCTGATGGCTTGATACTATCCAGATAATGGCAGAAAAGACCCTGTTGAATCAATCTAGACTTGCACAAGACCGATCTTTCTACAGATGGTTCATCCATCAAGTCGCCATGGCTCGAGATCAAGACAATGGCAGTTATAAAAAAACAAACATCTATTGCCTAAAGATAACGCACACCTAAGTGACAAATTGGTGGTTTACTATTACTGGACATGCTCCAGTGGGACAGTATGGTTTTATCTGATGTCTGCCTTTTGGTAGCTCTTCTTCTCCCACCCACTGCATCATAGGAAATGTCTGCAAGGTTTCCATCTTTTCCACTTAATTACAGGAATCTCCATTTTAGGGTCATGACATATTTGGATGAATCTCTTATGAGAGAGGTAGACATCGCTGTGGAAGCAGCTTCCTCGCAGCAAAGGCTTCTGGCATTATCTACCTACAACGTACACCAACATCTTTGGTGATAGACCCAGCCAAGTGTACAACTGAAACTACCCTTAAAGAACTGCTATTGTCAGCGATAACAGAAGCTGCCTGCAATCTTCCATCCATTTCAAATATGGCACATGAATGGGCAGTATGTAATACTACATTTCCCACGCAGAGGCAGTGTCCCTGATTCTTTTTTTTTTGTTCTTGAACATGATGACTGCATGCCAAGGGTTAGAAACACTATCCTTATAGCGATCAGCTGTATATTTTAACAAGGAATTATCTTTATGATTATGATGGCTTTAAGTGAAATTCACTTCATATAAAACCAGACAATGTCTGGCCAAACATGGATTGTGACTCTGGAAAGTTGGAAATTAAAAAAAAAATTGCCTACAACACTAACTTGCAATATATGATTTTCTTGTTTTTCCAAAGCTAAAGATACACCTTTAGAGCTTACACTTTTAGCCTGATAACAGCATGAGAAAGAAGTCCAAAAGTGGCAATATGAGTAGAACAAATCTCTTAACCAGCAAGGATTTATTTTCTTGGTTTACTGCCACATGCCTCAAAAGAGAAGGTGAATATATTTAAAAATAGACCAGACATGTTTATATTAGGCTGTGATCACATTATATTGCATTTCATTTTGGATGGTGGGGTGACAGACAGCAATTCTGTCATTTTTATTTTTTTAATTTTGGGGGGGTTATTGTCTGAGAGAAAAATACCAAATATGTTTTTTTATTGGTGGGAATTTTTTAATTTTTCAAATAAGGTAAAAAGGGTAATTTGTAATTACACTTTGCTTTTTAAGCATTCTTGATTATTTTTCAACTTTTTTTATGCACCTCTTTAGTCTTACTAAGGGATTTGATCCTGAAAACAATTACAATTACGAAACAAAATACAGTATAGCAAAACCTGTTAGCGTTCTCTTAAGTCCTGACTCTGATCTCTGATCTTAGCTCTTGCAGGTGGGTATCAACACAGTCAGCATCTACCAAATATGACAGATTCAGCTTCTGCTGACGTTCACTCCAACACTCATACCAGGCATGACTCATCAGAAGAAGCCATGAGGCAAAACTCTAGGTTGTGCTTGAGTAAGGCATGCCTTTGTATTTCGTGTTTAAAGTGAACTTGTCACCAGTTTTGGCCGATATAAGTTACAGCCATCACCTTTCAGGGCTGATATACAGCATTCAATACGGCTGTATATAAGCCCCCTTATGTCGATCTTCTTGGTACGGCGCCTCCCAACTTCTTACGATCCCCGTCCTCCTTCTTGCTTCATGTGCGTGACACGTCCCTGCCCATTCTTACAGTCTGCTTGTCATCGCGCTCCTGTGCAGTCATACTTCTCTGCCCTGTTGAGGGCAGAGCAGAACACTGCAGTAGGGTTGAGCGAAACGGATCGGTCATTTTCATAAGTCGCCGACTTTTGGCAAAGTCGGGTTTCATGAAACCCGACCCGATCCCTGTGTGGTGTCGACCACGTGGTTCCCGACTTTCGCGCCAAAGTCGCGTTTCAATGACGTGAAAGGGCCATTTCTCAGCCAATGAAGGTGGACGCAGAGTGTGGGCAGCGTGATGACATAGGTCTCAGTCCCCACCATCTTAGAGAAGGGCATTACAGTGATTGGCTTGCTTTCTGCGGCGTCACAGGGGCTATAAAGGGGCGTTCCCGCTGACCGCCATCTTACTGCTGCTGATCTGAGCATAGGGAGAGGTTGCTGCCGCTTCGTCAGAAGCAGGGATAGCGTTAGGCAGGGTACATTAACCCCCAAACCGCTTGTGCTGTAGCGATTTCCACTGTCCAACACCACCTTTTGTTTGCAGGGACAGTGGAGTCTACATTTTTTTCCCTCAGCGCTGTAGCTCATTGGGCTGCCCTAGAAGGCTCCCTGATAGCTACATTGCTGTTTTTATGCCGCTGTGCAAACCAACTGCTTTTTTCAAAGCACAAATCCTGTTGCTCCTTCCTTTCTGCACAGCTATCTTGTTTGTTTGTCCACACTTTTGACTTTTTTGTGCAGCAGTCCACTCCTTGTTATTGCTGCCTGCCATACTTTGCTGAGATTACTGCAGGGAGATAGTAATTGTAGGACAGTCACTTTTTTTTTTTGTTGTTGTTATATCTCTTCAAGCCACTTTCTGCCACAGAAAATATACTCTAATACAGTGTTATGGCTAGCGGAACGCACCGAGTAAATAGAGATGTTTATTGATATTGGTGCGTTCGCAGCCCGGGGTCCACCGTGCAGGAGTACCTGCTGCTAGCAAATGGCGGAGCTATATGGCGGTATAGACTAACTCAGTTAATTCACTGAGTAGCCGTGAAAGGAAAGCACTGTGCCCTGTTAGACTCCACAGAGGCACAGGCTAACTGCCCAAACAGAGAGCAGTCAGTGGTCACACAAACACACAAAACTCCTCGCCGGAGGAGCCAGCATTCTAGGGGCTTATTTCAGCCGGGTCCCTGAATACAGTCAGACTCAATCTCCTCGCCGGAGGAGCCAGCATTCTAGGGGCTTATTCCAGCCGGGTCCCTTCACACACACATGTGACCACACTTGCGCAAAGCACATAACATAAGACAATACTAGCGCATGGCCGTGCGGTCATGCGCAGTTTATATAGTTGCAGCACAGGAAGCTGCTACTGAAGTTTTTGCCCTTTCAGGACCTTCCAGAAGGACCAATGGAAAGTGCTGCAGTACCTGATCATGTTTTGCCCTTTCAGGACCTTCTAGAAGGACCAATGGAATGTACTGCAGCACCTGAGCATGTGACCGAACATGTGGCCCTCGACCTCCAATGGGAGACCCTGCCCTGGGCATGCTCAGTGTGAGTAAACAAGGACTTAGTCCCAGAGAGGCTCGCTCGCCGCAGATCAGTGCAGGTACCATAGGAAAGCCAGAAAAGGCAGTAGTGACCCTATGCACCGAATCAGCCCCAGCGAGTCGCTGGGAGCGACGTCTCCGCTGAGCAGAGCCCACTGCGGCCGATACCGAATGGGAGACCGCAGCAGACACGGATCGAGATTCCCCCTGTGCAGCAGAGGAAACTCGACTCCTAACATACAGTGGCCCAGATTTATTCACTAGTCTCCCTGAAGAAAAAAAAAAAAAAGGGGGCAGATTAAAATTGGCAAATCTGCATCAGTGGCAGTCCTGTGTGTGGCATCTGTCTCATTTTCTGGCACAGAAAACATACAGTCTAACAGTGGGCCTGATTTCTTGCCAATTCTCCCATAAATAAATAAAAATAGTGGGAGATTAAGATTGGCAATTCTGCCTCAGTGCCAGTCGTGTGTGTGGCATCTGTCTTTAATTTTGTGCCACAGAAAACCTAGTGTGTAATGCTGGGCCAGATTTTTTTTAAATTCTCCCAGGAAAAAAAAAAAGTGGGAGATTAAGATTGGCATTTCTGCCTCAGTGCCAGTCCTGTGTGTGCCATCAGTCTTTCGTTTTGTGCCACATTAAACCTAGTGTGTAAAACTGGGCCAGATTTTTTGACAATTGTCCCAGAAAAAAAAAATTGTGGGAGATTAAGATTGGCAATTCTGCCTCAGTGCCAGTCATGTGTCTGGCATCTGTCTTTAATTTTGTGCCACAGAAAACCTAGTGTGTAATGCTGGGCCAGATTTTTTTTAAATTCTCCCAGGAAAAAAAAAAAGTGGGAGATTAAGATTGGCATTTCTGCCTCAGTGACAGTTCTGTGTGTGGCATCTGTCTCTCATTTTGTGCCACAGAAAACATACAGTCTAACAGTGGGCCTGATTTTTTGCCAATTGTCCCAGAAAAAAAAAATTGTGGGAGATTAAGATTGGCAAATCTGCCTCAGTGCCAGTCGTGTGTGTGGCATCTGTCTTTTATTTTGTGCCACATTAAACCTAGTGTGTAACACTGGGCCAGATTTTTTGACAATTGTCCCAGAAAAAAAAAATTGTGGGAGATTAAGATTGGCAAATCTGCCTCAGTGCCAGTCGTGTGTGTGGCATCTGTCTTTTATTTTGTGCCACAGAAAACCTAGTGTGTAATGCTGGGCCAGATTTTTTTTAAATTCTCCCAGGAAAAAAAAAAGTGGGAGATTAAGATTGGCATTTCTGCCTCAGTGCCAGTCCTGTGTGTGCCATCAGTCTTTCGTTTTGTGCCACATTAAACCTAGTGTGTAACACTGGGCCAGACTTTTTGACAATTGTCCCAGAAAAAAAAATTGTGGGAGATTAAGATTGGCAATTCTGCCTCAGTGCCAGTCATGTGTGTGGCATCTATCTTTAATTTTGTGCCACAGAAAACCTAGTGTGTAATGCTGGGCCAGATTTTTTTTAAATTCTCCCAGGAAAAAAAAAAAAGTGGGAGATTAAGATTGGCATTTCTGCCTCAGTGCCAGTCCTGTGTGTGCCATCAGTCTTTCGTTTTGTGCCACATTAAACCTAGTGTGTAACACTGTGCTAGGACTGGCGGAACGCACCAAGAAAGGTGATATAGATGCGTTCGCAGTCCGGGGTCCACCGTGCAGGTGAAAACCTGCTGCTAGTTAATACAGACTATATGGCGGTACACTAAATTATATACACGTGGGTTCAACCTCACCCAGCGTGAAGGGAGCAATCCTGCTGCGTCACAGGATCGCGGCACCGCACCTAAAGCGCAAGCGAGTAGTCAGCGTACTTAACCCCAACTGGGATTGAAGTCCGATTAGACCCTCGCTGGCACTACACCACAACTGGGTGTGTAAGGAAACTAAGTATAAATAAATGCACAGGAGTGTGAGCAATGCCGCACTGACGGACGCCACCAACCACACTGGCTTGGGTATGGAAAGTGCAAGGCAAGCGCACGGTGCCGTACAGGCGGACACAGCAAGAGGACGCTGTAATGTGTGTTTCGTGCTGTTGGATAAGTCGGGCGCTAGATTAGCAAACATACACCTTCCGAGAACAGACATTCAATAGGGAGGGTTATTTAAAGAGCGACTTTCACTCACAACACACACACATATTACAAGACAATACTAGCGCATGGCCGTGCGGTCATGCGCAGTTTATATAGTTGCAGCACAGGAAGTGACTACAGCACTTTTGCCCTTCCAAGACCTGCCAAGAGGACCAATGGAATGTGCTGCAGAGCCTGAGCACATGACCCTCGATCTCCAACGGGAGATCTTACCCTGGGCATGCTCAGTACGTGCAGACAAGGACTTAGTCCCAGAGAAGTCCGCTCGCTGCTGACCAGCACTGACTTTAATGGCAGAGACTGGAGAAGCAGCAGCAACTCTTCGCACAGAGTCAGACTGAGCGAGACGCTGGGATCGACGTCCCTGCTGAGCAGACTCCACCGCGGCTGTAGGAGAATGGGAGACCGCAGCGGAGACGGATCGAGATTCCCCTTGTGCAGCAGAGGAAACTCGACTCCTAACATTACCCCCCCTCCTAGGGCCCCCCCTCCTTGGGCCTCGCTACGTTCGAAGGCAGCAATGAGCTGCGGAGCCCGAATGTGCTCAACAGGCTCCCAGGACCTGTCCTCGGGGCCATAACCCTTCCAGTCTACCAAATAAAATTTTTTACCACGCACCACCTTACACCCCAAAATAGCGTTCACCTCATAATCGTCCGTAGACGAACCCGATGTCCCAGCAGATGACTCGGAAAACCGGGACATATACACGGGTTTCAAGAGGGACACATGAAAGGTGTCGGTGATACCCAGGCGTGGCGGAAGGGCCAAACGATAGACCACAGGATTAACCTGCTCGAGGACCTTGAATGGGCCCAAGTAGCGAGGAGCAAATTTAGTGGACTCAACTCGCAGCCTGATGTTACGGGCGGAAAGCCACACCAAGTCGCCAGGAGCAAAGGTCGGAGCGGGGCGCCGATGAGCATCGGCGGAGGACCTCATTCTCTCCTTAGAGGCCTGAATGGCATCCTGAGTGCGGTCCCAAATATCCCGTGCCTCCACAGCCCAGTCTGCCACCCTGGAGTCGGCGGAAGACACGGGCATAGGCACAGGTACCCGTGGATGCTGACCATAGTTGAGGAGGAATGGGGTTTGTCCAGTGGAGTCGGCTACGGCGTTGTTCAGTGCAAACTCTGCCCATGATAGCAAGGATGCCCAGTCATCCTGCCTGGCTGAAACAAAATGTCGCAGGTATGTGACCAAGGTCTGGTTGGCCCTCTCTACCAACCCATTCGTCTCGGGATGATAAGCGGAAGAGAGATTCAACTCAATACTGAGAAGACGACAGAGCTCTCTCCAGAACCGAGACGCAAACTGGGGACCCCGGTCACTGACAATTTTGTCTGGCATACCATGCAGGCGGAAGATATGTCTAATGAACAACGCTGCCAAGGCCCGTGCAGAAGGTAACCGTGGCAGCGGCACCAAATGCACCATTTTTGAGAAATGATCGGTGATGACCCAAATGATGGTACAGCCGCGAGATTTGGGCAAACCCACAACAAAGTCCATCCCGACCATCTCCCAGGGCCTATCTGCCACCGGCAAGGGATAGAGCAAACCAGCTGGCCTTTGACGTGGAGATTTATTTTTGGCGCAGCAGACACATGCCAGAACATAATTCCTGACATCCCGGACCATATGCGGCCACCAATACGTCCTCGCCAGTAGCTCAGATGTCCTCTTTGTCCCAAAGTGTCCACCCACCCTGGACGAATGAGCCCAAGAGAGATCCTCGGGTCGCAAATTAATGGGCACAAAAGTCTTGCCCGGAGGCACAGACTCTAGCGAAACCGGCGCCACGGTTCTCAGGCTCTCGGAAGGGACAATAAGCCGAGGCTCCTCTTCCTCCTCCTCAGTTGACATAAGGGAGCGAGAGAGAGCGTCAGCACGGATATTCTTCTCCCCGGTGAGAAAATGAAGGGAAAAGTGGAACCGGGAGAAGAACAGGGACCATCTGGCCTGGCGAGAATTTAGCCGCTGGGCTGTCTGCAAATAGACCAAATTTTTGTGGTCCGTGTAAACTTGGAAGGGAAACCGCGCACCTTCCAGAAGGTGTCTCCACTCCGAAAAGGCCAACTTCATTGCTAGCAACTCCCTGTCCCCGATGGAGTAGTTCCTCTCCGCTGGCGTGAAGGTCTTGGAGAAGAAGAAGCATGGATGCTTCCGACCTTGAGCATCCTTTTGGTAGAGGACTGCTCCAGCACCAACGGACGAGGCATCCACCTCCAGTAGGAATGGCTTATCCACATCGGGACGATGTAAGATGGGAGCGCTAGCAAAGTGGGACTTAATAGAAGTGAAGGCCTTGGAGACCTCTTCCGACCACAATTTGGGATTCGCTCCCTTCTTGGTGAGGGCTACCAAGGGAGCTACCAGAGTTGAGAAGTGGGGAATGAACTGGCGGTAATAGTTTATGAACCCCATAAAGCGCTGCACCGCTTTAAGAGAATGGGGCTCTTGCCAGTCCATCACAGCCTGTAGTTTGGCAGGATCCATAGCCAATCCTTGGGCGGAGATAATATAGCCCAGGAAAGGTAAGGACTCCTGCTCAAACACACACTTCTCCAACTTTGCATAAAGAGAGTTTGCCCGTAGGAGGTCGAAGACTCTGCCAACATCTCTCCGGTGGGAGTCAATATCTGGAGAAAAGATGAGAATATCATCCAGATAGACTACAACCGAGGTGGAAAGCATATCCCGGAAGATGTCGTTGACAAAGTCTTGGAAAACGGCAGGTGCATTATAGAGCCCGAAGGGCATCACCAGATACTCATAGTGCCCATCTCTGGTGTTAAATGCCGTTTTCCACTCGTCCCCCTCACGGATGCGAATCAGGTTATAAGCACCCCGCAGATCTAGTTTAGTAAACACTAAATATCAACGGCAAAGGGTACTTGTTCTTAACTGTGATAGCATTAAGACCCCTGTAGTCTATGCATGGACGTAGTTCTCCATTCTTCTTCTGCACGAAAAAGAACCCTGCCCCAGCAGGTGACACTGACTTCCTGATGAACCCTCTTGCCAGATTCTCTTGTATGTACTGAGACATTGCCTCCGTTTCCGGGAGAGATAATGGATAGACTCGACCCCGGGGAGGCTCAGCACCAGGCAAGAGATCAATAGGACAGTCATAGGGGCGATGGGGTGGAAGAGTCTCCGCTGCCTTTTTGGAGAATACGTCTGCATAAGACCAATATTGCTTGGGGAGAGAGGAGAGATCTGCGGGTACCTCTGTAGTAGTAACCTGAACGCACTCTCGATGACACCTGTTCCCACAAGATTCACCCCATCCCAGAATTCTGCCTGAGGACCACTCGATGTGAGGAGAGTGGTACCGTAACCAAGGTATCCCCAAGAGAACCTCATCAATTCCCTCAGGAATGACGAGTAGAGATATAATCTCCTGATGAGATGGTGACAAGAACAGAGTAAAAGGGATAGTTTGATGTGTAATCTGTGTGGGCAGTGTCGATCCATTCACCACTCGTACCGTTACTGGTTGAGATAGCATGACCAGAGGAATTGCGTGACGTTGGGCGAAGGCTGAAGACATAAAATTGCCCTCCGCCCCAGAATCCACGCAGAGTTCCACCGAGTGAGAGGATGAGCCCAATGTTATTGTCCCCTTAAAGGACAATTTGGAGGCAAACGTCGCCGTGTCTAGTGCACCTCCACCAACTACCACTAGACGCTGACGTTTCCTCGACCGCTGGAGACATCTGAAGGCAAGATGTCCAGACTGTTGGCAAAGATGACAAATCTGGAGTGCACGAGCGGTCCGGGACTTAGATCCTGCTCGAGACTCTACCACAGGCTCATGGGGCTCAGGAGCCTGGTCTGGAGATTCCAAAGGTTTGGCGAAGGTGGGAGCCAGCCGAAACCTCTGCCTACACTGGGCTCGCTCTAACCTCCGCTCGTGAAAACGGAGATCAATACGAGTGGATAGAGTAATTAATTCCTCCAGTGTGGCGGGAATCTCCCTAGTGGCCAGGGCGTCCTTAACGTGGTCAGCCAGCCCCCTCCAAAATATAGGAATGAGGGCTTTATCCGACCACTCCAGCTCAGATGCTAAGGTGCGGAAGTGGACGGCAAAATGACTGACCAAGGACGAGCCCTGAGTCAATGCCAACAATTGGAGCGCCGTATCATGGGTGACACGAGGTCCTAAAAAGACCTGTTTCAGAGTGCTCAGAAACAACGGAGCACTCTGCACCACATGATCGCTACGCTCCCATAGCGGCGTAGCCCACTGCAACGCTCTGTCTGACAGAAGAGACACTATAAATCCCACCTTAGCCCGCTCTGTAGGGAAACGAGAGGCCAGAAGCTCGAGATGGATAGAGCACTGACTCACGAAACCCCTACAAGACTTACTGTCACCCGAGAATTTCTCTGGAAGCGGGAGGCGAGTTAGAGTCGGGACAGGAGCGGCAGTGGACAAGGTGGCTGCAGCAACACTAGCAGCCTGAACAGCGACAGCAGTGACATCCACAGCTGAAGTTGAACGCTCAAGAGCCGCCAACCTTCCCTCCAGCTGCTGGATGTACCGCTGTGAACGCTGATCGTCCATCATTTACTAGCCAGACCCTCGCGCTAGTATTCTGTTAGGACTGGCGGAACACACCAAGAAAGGTGATATAGATGCGTTCGCAGTCCGGGGTCCACCGTGCAGGTGAAAACCTGCTGCTAGTAAATACAGACTATATGGCGGTACACTAAATTATATACACGTGGGTTCAACCTCACCCAGCGTGAAGGGAGCAATCCTGCTGCGTCACAGGATCGCGGCACCGCACCTAAAGCGCGAGCGAGTAGTCAGCGTACTTAACCCCAACTGGGATTGAAGTCCGATTAGACCCTCGCTGGCACTACACCACAACTGGGTGTGTAAGGAAACTAAGTATAAATAAATGCACAGGAGTGTGAGCAATGCCGCACTGACGGACGCCACCAACCACACTGGCTTGGGTATGGAAAGCGCAAGGCAAGCGCACGGTGCCGTACAGGCGGACACAGCAAGAGGACGCTGTAATGTGTGTTTCGTGCTGTTGGATAAGTCGGGCGCTAGATTAGCAAACATACACCTTCCGCGAACAGACATTCAATAGGGAGGGTTATTTAAAGAGCGACTTTCACTCACAACACACACACATATTACAAGACAATACTAGCGCATGGCCGTGCGGTCATGCGCAGTTTATATAGTTGCAGCACAGGAAGTGACTACAGCACTTTTGCCCTTCCAAGACCTGCCAAGAGGACCAATGGAATGTGCTGCAGAGCCTGAGCACATGACCCTCGATCTCCAACGGGAGATCTTACCCTGGGCATGCTCAGTACGTGCAGACAAGGACTTAGTCCCAGAGAAGTCCGCTCGCTGCTGACCAGCACTGACTTTAATGGCAGAGACTGGAGAAGCAGCAGCAACTCTTCGCACAGAGTCAGACTGAGCGAGACGCTGGGATCGACGTCCCTGCTGAGCAGACTCCACCGCGGCTGTAGGAGAATGGGAGACCGCAGCGGAGACGGATCGAGATTCCCCTTGTGCAGCAGAGGAAACTCGACTCCTAACATTACCCCCCCCCTCCTAGGGCCCCCCCTCCTTGGGCCTCGCTACGTTCGAAGGCAGCAATGAGCTGCGGAGCCCGAATGTGCTCAACAGGCTCCCAGGACCTGTCCTCGGGGCCATAACCCTTCCAGTCTACCAAATAAAATTTTTTACCACGCACCACCTTACACCCCAAAATAGCGTTCACCTCATAATCGTCCGTAGACAAACCCGATGTCCCAGCAGATGACTCGGAAAACCGGGACATATACACGGGTTTCAAGAGGGACACATGAAAGGTGTCGGTGATACCCAGGCGTGGCGGAAGGGCCAAACGATAGACCACAGGATTAACCTGCTCGAGGACCTTGAATGGGCCCAAGTAGCGAGGAGCAAATTTAGTGGACTCAACTCGCAGCCTGATGTTACGGGCGGAAAGCCACACCAAGTCGCCAGGAGCAAAGGTCGGAGCGGGGCGCCGATGAGCATCGGCGGAGGACCTCATTCTCTCCTTAGAGGCCTGAATGGCATCCTGAGTGCGGTCCCAAATATCCCGTGCCTCCACAGCCCAGTCTGCCACCCTGGAGTTGGCGGAAGACACGGGCATAGGCACAGGTACCCGTGGATGCTGACCATAGTTGAGGAGGAATGGGGTTTGTCCAGTGGAGTCGGCTACGGCGTTGTTCAGTGCAAACTCTGCCCATGATAGCAAGGATGCCCAGTCATCCTGCCTGGCTGAAACAAAATGTCGCAGGTATGTGACCAAGGTCTGGTTGGCCCTCTCTACCAACCCATTCGTCTCGGGATGATAAGCGGAAGAGAGATTCAACTCAATACTGAGAAGACGACAGAGCTCTCTCCAGAACCGAGACGCAAACTGGGGACCCCGGTCACTGACAATTTTGTCTGGCATACCATGCAGGCGGAAGATATGTCTAATGAACAACGCTGCCAAGGCCCGTGCAGAAGGTAACCGTGGCAGCGGCACCAAATGCACCATTTTTGAGAAATGATCGGTGATGACCCAAATGATGGTACAGCCGCGAGATTTGGGCAAACCCACAACAAAGTCCATCCCGACCATCTCCCAGGGCCTATCTGCCACCGGCAAGGGATAGAGCAAACCAGCTGGCCTTTGACGTGGAGATTTATTTTTGGCGCAGCAGACACATGCCAGAACATAATTCCTGACATCCCGGACCATATGCGGCCACCAATACGTCCTCGCCAGTAGCTCAGATGTCCTCTTTGTCCCAAAGTATCCACCCACCCTGGACGAATGAGCCCAAGAGAGAACCTCGGGTCGCAAATTAATGGGCACAAAAGTCTTGCCCGGAGGCACAGACTCTAGCGAAACCGGCGCCACGGTTCTCAGGCTCTCGGAAGGGACAATAAGCCGAGGCTCCTCTTCCTCCTCCTCAGTTGACATAAGGGAGCGAGAGAGAGCGTCAGCACGGATATTCTTCTCCCCGGTGAGAAAATGAAGGGAAAAGTGGAACCGGGAGAAGAACAGGGACCATCTGGCCTGGCGAGAATTTAGCCGCTGGGCTGTCTGCAAATAGACCAAATTTTTGTGGTCCGTGTAAACTTGGAAGGGAAACCGCGCACCTTCCAGAAGGTGTCTCCACTCCGAAAAGGCCAACTTCATTGCTAGCAACTCCCTGTCCCCGATGGAGTAGTTCCTCTCCGCTGGCGTGAAGGTCTTGGAGAAGAAGAAGCATGGATGCTTCCGACCTTGAGCATCCTTTTGGTAGAGGACTGCTCCAGCACCAACGGACGAGGCATCCACCTCCAGTAGGAATGGCTTATCCACATCGGGACGATGTAAGATGGGAGCGCTAGCAAAGTGGGACTTAATAGAAGTGAAGGCCTTGGAGACCTCTTCCGACCACAATTTGGGATTCGCTCCCTTCTTGGTGAGGGCTACCAAGGGAGCTACCAGAGTTGAGAAGTGGGGAATGAACTGGCGGTAATAGTTTATGAACCCCATAAAGCGCTGCACCGCTTTAAGAGAATGGGGCTCTTGCCAGTCCATCACAGCCTGTAGTTTGGCAGGATCCATAGCCAATCCTTGGGCGGAGATAATATAGCCCAGGAAAGGTAAGGACTCCTGCTCAAACACACACTTCTCCAACTTTGCATAAAGAGAGTTTGCCCGTAGGAGGTCGAAGACTCTGCCAACATCTCTCCGGTGGGAGTCAATATCTGGAGAAAAGATGAGAATATCATCCAGATAGACTACAACCGAGGTGGAAAGCATATCCCGGAAGATGTCGTTGACAAAGTCTTGGAAAACGGCAGGTGCATTATAGAGCCCGAAGGGCATCACCAGATACTCATAGTGCCCATCTCTGGTGTTAAATGCCGTTTTCCACTCGTCCCCCTCACGGATGCGAATCAGGTTATAAGCACCCCGCAGATCTAGTTTAGTAAACACTAAATATCAACGGCAAAGGGTACTTGTTCTTAACTGTGATAGCATTAAGACCCCTGTAGTCTATGCATGGACGTAGTTCTCCATTCTTCTGCACGAAAAAGAACCCTGCCCCAGCAGGTGACACTGACTTCCTGATGAACCCTCTTGCCAGATTCTCTTGTATGTACTGAGACATTGCCTCCGTTTCCGGGAGAGATAATGGATAGACTCGACCCCGGGGAGGCTCAGCACCAGGCAAGAGATCAATAGGACAGTCATAGGGGCGATGGGGTGGAAGAGTCTCCGCTGCCTTTTTGGAGAATACGTCTGCATAAGACCAATATTGCTTGGGGAGAGAGGAGAGATCTGCGGGTACCTCTGTAGTAGTAACCTGAACGCACTCTCGATGACACCTGTTCCCACAAGATTCACCCCATCCCAGAATTCTGCCTGAGGACCACTCGATGTGAGGAGAGTGGTACCGTAACCAAGGTATCCCCAAGAGAACCTCATCAATTCCCTCAGGAATGACGAGTAGAGATATAATCTCCTGATGAGATGGTGACAAGAACAGAGTAAAAGGGATAGTTTGATGTGTAATCTGTGTGGGCAGTGTCGATCCATTCACCACTCGTACCGTTACTGGTTGAGATAGCATGACCAGAGGAATTGCGTGACGTTGGGCGAAGGCTGAAGACATAAAATTGCCCTCCGCCCCAGAATCCACGCAGAGTTCCACCGAGTGAGAGGATGAGCCCAATGTTATTGTCCCCTTAAAGGACAATTTGGAGGCAAACGTCGCCGTGTCTAGTGCACCTCCACCAACTACCACTAGACGCTGACGTTTCCTCGACCGCTGGAGACATCTGAAGGCAAGATGTCCAGACTGTTGGCAAAGATGACAAATCTGGAGTGCACGAGCGGTCCGGGACTTAGATCCTGCTCGAGACTCTACCACAGGCTCATGGGGCTCAGGAGCCTGGTCTGGAGATTCCAAAGGTTTGGCGAAGGTGGGAGCCAGCCGAAACCTCTGCCTACACTGGGCTCGCTCTAACCTCCGCTCGTGAAAACGGAGATCAATACGAGTGGATAGAGTAATTAATTCCTCCAGTGTGGCGGGAATCTCCCTAGTGGCCAGGGCGTCCTTAACGTGGTCAGCCAGCCCCCTCCAAAATATAGGAATGAGGGCTTTATCCGACCACTCCAGCTCAGATGCTAAGGTGCGGAAGTGGACGGCAAAATGACTGACCAAGGACGAGCCCTGAGTCAATGCCAACAATTGGAGCGCCGTATCATGGGTGACACGAGGTCCTAAAAAGACCTGTTTCAGAGTGCTCAGAAACAACGGAGCACTCTGCACCACATGATCGCTACGCTCCCATAGCGGCGTAGCCCACTGCAACGCTCTGTCTGACAGAAGAGACACTATAAATCCCACCTTAGCCCGCTCTGTAGGGAAACGAGAGGCCAGAAGCTCGAGATGGATAGAGCACTGACTCACGAAACCCCTACAAGACTTACTGTCACCCGAGAATTTCTCTGGAAGCGGGAGGCGAGTTAGAGTCGGGACAGGAGCGGCAGTGGACAAGGTGGCTGCAGCAACACTAGCAGCCTGAACAGCGACAGCAGTGACATCCACAGCTGAAGTTGAACGCTCAAGAGCCGCCAACCTTCCCTCCAGCTGCTGGATGTACCGCTGTGAACGCTGATCGTCCATCATTTACTAGCCAGACCCTCGCGCTAGTATTCTGTTAGGACTGGCGGAACACACCAAGAAAGGTGATATAGATGCGTTCGCAGTCCGGGGTCCACCGTGCAGGTGAAAACCTGCTGCTAGTAAATACAGACTATATGGCGGTACACTAAATTATATACACGTGGGTTCAACCTCACCCAGCGTGAAGGGAGCAATCCTGCTGCGTCACAGGATCGCGGCACCGCACCTAAAGCGCGAGCGAGTAGTCAGCGTACTTAACCCCAACTGGGATTGAAGTCCGATTAGACCCTCGCTGGCACTACACCACAACTGGGTGTGTAAGGAAACTAAGTATAAATAAATGCACAGGAGTGTGAGCAATGCCGCACTGACGGACGCCACCAACCACACTGGCTTGGGTATGGAAAGCGCAAGGCAAGCGCACGGTGCCGTACAGGCGGACACAGCAAGAGGACGCTGTAATGTGTGTTTCGTGCTGTTGGATAAGTCGGGCGCTAGATTAGCAAACATACACCTTCCGCGAACAGACATTCAATAGGGAGGGTTATTTAAAGAGCGACTTTCACTCACAACACACACACATATTACAAGACAGTACTAGCGCATGGCCGTGCGGTCATGCGCAGTTTATATAATTGCAGCACAGGAAGTGACTACAGCACTTTTGCCCTTCCAAGACCTGCCAAGAGGACCAATGGAATGTGCTGCAGAGCCTGAGCACATGACCCTCGATCTCCAACGGGAGATCTTACCCAGGGCATGCTCAGTACGTGCAGACAAGGACTTAGGCCCAGAGAAGTCCGCTCACTGCTGACCAGCACTGACTTTAATGGCAGAGACTGGAGAAGCAGCAGCAACTCTTCGCACAGAGTCAGACTGAGCGAGACGCTGGGATCGACGTCCCTGCTGAGCAGACTCCACTGCAGCTGGAGGAGAATGGGAGACCGCAGTGGAGACGGATCGAGATTCCCCCTGTGCAGCAGAGGAAACTCGACTCCTAACACACTGGGCCAGATTTTTTGACAATTGTCCCAGAAAAAAAAAATTGTGGGAGATTAAGATTGGCAATTCTGCCTCAGTGCCAGTCATGTGTGTGGCATCTGTCTTTAATTTTGTGCCACAGAAAACCTAGTGTGCAATGCTGGGCCTGATTTTCTTTAAATTCTCCCAGGAAAAAAAAAAAAAGTGGGAGATTAAGATTGGCATTTCTGCCTCAGTGACAGTTCTGTGTGTGGCATCTGTCTCTCATTTTGTGCCACAGAAAACATACAGTCTAACAGTGGGCCTGATTTTTTGCCAATTCTCCAATAAATAAATAAAAAAATAGTGGGAGATTAAGATTGGCAATTCTGCCTCAGTGCCAGTCATGTGTGTGCCATCAGTCTTTCATTTTATGCCACATTAAACCTAGTGTGTAACACTGGGCCAGATTTTTTGACAATTGTCCCAGAAAAAAAAAATTGTGGGAGATTAAGATTGGCAATTCTGCCTCAGTGCCAGTCATGTGTGTGGCATCTGTCTTTAATTTTGTGCCACAGAAAACCTAGTGTGTAATGCTGGGCCAGATTTTTTTATAATTCTCCCAGGAAAAAAAAAAGTGGGAGATTAAGATTGGCATTTCTGCCTCAGTGCCAGTCCTGTGTAAGCCATCAGTCTTTCATTTTATGCCACATTAAACCTAGTGTGTAACACTGGGCCAGATTTTTTGACAATTGTCCCAGAAAAAAAAAATTGTGGGAGATTAAGATTGGCAAATCTGCCTCAGTGGCAGTCGTGTGTGTGGCATCTGTCTTTTATTTTGTGCCACAGAAAACCTAGTGTGTAATACTGGGCCAGATTTTTTTTAAATTCTCCCAGAAAAAAAAGTGGGAGATTAAGATTGGCATTTCTGCATCAGTGCCAGTCCTGTGTGTGCCATCAGTCTCTCATTTTGTGCCACATTAAACCTAGTGTGTAACACTGGGCCAGATTTTTTGACAATTGTCCCAGAAAAAAAAATTGTGGGATATTAGGATTGGCAATTCTGCCTTAGTGCCAGTTGTGTGTGTGGCATCTGTCTTTAATTTTGTGCCACAGAAAACCTAGTGTGTAATACTGGGCCTGATTTTTTTATAATTCTCCCTGGAAAAAAAATAGTGGGAGATTAAGATTGGCATTTCTGCCTCAGTGCCAGTCCTGTGTGTGCCATCTGTCTCTAATTTTGTGCCACATTAAACCTAGTGTGTAACACTGGGCCAGATTTTTTGACAATTCTCCCAGAAAAAAAAGTGGGAGATTAAGATTGGCAATTCTGCCTAAGTGCCTGTGCTGTGTGTGACATCTGTCTCTAATTTTGTGCCACAGAGAACCTAGTGTGTAATACTGGGCCAGATTTTTTTAAAATTCTCCCAGGAAAAAAAAATAGTGGGAGATTAAGATTGGCCATTCTGCCTCAGTGCCAGTACTGTGTGTGGCATCTGTCTCTCATTTTGTGCCACAGAAAACATACAGTAACAATGGGCCTGATTTCTTGCCAATTCTCCCATAAATACAAAAAAAATAGTGGGAGATTAAGATTGGCAATTCTGCCTCAGTGCCAGTTGTGTGTGTGGCATCTGTCTTTAATTTTGTGCCACAGAAAACCTAGTGTGTAATACTGGGCCAGATTTTTTTATAATTCTCCCTTGGAAAAAAAGAAAATAGTGGGAGATTAAGATTGGCATTTCTGCCTCTGTGCCAGTCCTGTGTGTGGCATCTGTCTCTCATTTTGTGCCACAGAAAACATACAGTCTAACAGTGGACCTGATTTCTTGCCAATTCTCCCATGAATAAAAATAATAGTGGGAGATTAAGATTGGCAATTCTGCCTCAGTGGCAGTGCTGTGTGTGACATCTGTCTCTCATTTTGTGCCACAGAAAACCTAGTGTGTAATACTGGGCCTGATTTTTTTAAATTCTCCCAGAAAAAAAAATAGTGGGAGATTAAGATTGGCAATTCTGCCTCGGTGGCAGTGCTGTGTGTGACATCTGTCTCTCATTTTGTGCCACAGAAAACCTAGTGTGTAATACTGGGCCTGATTTTTTTAAATTCTCCCAGAAAAAAAAATAGTGGGAGATTAAGATTGGCCATTCTGCCTCTGTGCCAGTCCTGTGTGTGGCATCTGTCTCTCATTTTGTGCCACAGAAAACCTAGTGTGTAATACTGGGCCTGATTTTTTTATAATTCTCCCTGGAAAAAAAGAAAATAGTGGGAGATTAAGATTGGCATTTCTGCCTCTGTGCCAGTCCTGTGTGTGGCATCTGTCTCTCATTTTGTGCCACAGAAAACATACAGTCTAACAGTGGGCCTGATTTTTTGCCAATTCTCCAATAAATAAAAAAAAAATAGTGGGAGATTAAGATTGGCAATTCTGCCTCAGTGCCAGTCGTGTGTGTGGCATCTGTCTTTCATTTTATGCCACAGAACATATACTGTATAAGAGTGGGCCACATTTCTTCAATATTCTCCCAGAAAAATAAAAAGGGGGAGATTTTTATTGGTAGTGTCTGCATCTGCGTCAGTCCTGATAGTGGCATATCTGTCTGCCACTGAAGCTGTGTACTGTTATACATTGGGCCTGATTTTCCCTGCAGTCTCACCCACCTATAAAGGGATATATAAATCCAACAGAAGTTTGAGTTCACCTTGTAACTGGTTTTACAGTAACAAATACCGTCAGTTTGGTTACGTTTTTCAAACAATGAGGAAGTCTGGTGGAAGAGGTCGTGGCCGTGGGCGGTCATTGCCAGCTGGTTATGATGGTAGTGGTAGTGGAGCATCAGGTGGTCGTGGGAAAAGCAATATAGCACCTAAGTCTCGAGTTGTTGAGCCAGGTTCGTCGTCTGGCTACACAAGGCCTCGAACGCTCCCTTTTCTGGGAGTAGGAAAACCACTTTTAAAGCCGGAGCAGCAATAACAAGTTTTGGCTTTCCTTGCTGACTCAGCCTCTAGCTCTTTCACCTCCTCTTCTGAAACTGCTAAATGTAAAAGCAGCGCGTCGTTAGTGGATGTTCACGGTCAGGGACAAGTCGCTTCCTTGTCTTCTTCACCAAGAACAACAGAGAAGGATGTGTTAGGCGACACAACGGGTTACTCCATGGAACTCTTTACACATACCGTTCCTGGGTTAGAAAGGGAAATTGTTAACAGGCCATGCCCATTACAAGTTGAATCGGACATGGAGTGCACAGATGCGCAGCTACAGCCAGATTACTATCCTGTTCCTTTGACTCAGACCAGAACATTGCCCTCGCAGTGTACTGATCCAAAACCAGACCCTGATGAGACTATGGTGCCCCGTCACGAACGCTATACCACCGGCTTACACGGTGACACAGACAAAGTTGCACACGAGATAGATTGGCAGCCATTGGGGGAACAGGGTGCAGGTGGCAGTAGCTCTGAAGCGGAGGAGGAGGCAGCCACAGCAGGCATCAACATCGCAACAGGTTCCATCTGCCAGGCCCGTATCTGGCCAAAAACGAGAGACAAAACCAAAACCAGTTGTAGGACAGCGTGGCCATCCGGTTAAAGAAGCTCAGTCTGCAATGCCTGAAAAGGTTTCCGAAAGTAGAAAGAGTGCAGTCTGGCATTTTTTTAAACAACATCCAAATAATCAGGGCAAAGTCATCTGTCAAAAATGTTCAACTACCTTAAGCAGAGGTCAGAATCTTAAAAGTCTAAATACAAGTTGCATGCGTAGACATTTAACCACCATGCATTTGCAAGCTTGGACTAACTACCAAACATCCCTTAAGGTTGTTGCACCCTCGGCCAATGAAGCTAGTCAGCAATGCTACATCCCTTCCCTCACTGTAAGCCCACCATTTCCCGCACCACCTGCAGTAAATGTGCAGGTTTCGTCACCAGGCCAAAGCAGTCACGGAATCACCAGGTTCATGGTAGGAAACACTGCATGTAGGGCACCAGCAAGAATACCATCTCCAACCCTCTCTCAGTCTGCCATGTCCACCGGCACCCCCGCTAGTTCCACGATCTGCAGCTCTCCAGTCCAGCTCACCCTACATGAGACTCTCATTAGGAAAAGGAAGTACTCATCCTTGCATCCACGTACACAGGGTTTGAACGCCCACATTGCTATACTAATCTCATTACAGATGATGCCCTACCGGTTAGTTGAAAGCGAAGCTTTCAAAGCCCTGATGGACTACGCTGTACCACACTACGAGCTACCTAGTCGACACTTCTTTTCGAGAAAAGCCATCCCAGCCCGCCACCAGCATGTAAAAGACCGCATCGTCCATGCACTCAGGCAATCTGTAAGTACAAAGGTGCACCTGACAACAGATGCATGGAGCAGTAGGCATGGCCAGGGATGTTACGTGTCCATCACGGCACACTGGGTTAATGTGGTGGTTACAGGGTCCACAGGGGACAGCAATATTGGGACAGTTCTGCCTAGCCCACGGTCTAGGAAACAGTTGGCTGTAGGTGTTCGCCCCCCCTCCTCCTCCTCCTCGTCCTCCTGCAGAAGCGAGAGCTCGTCCACAGACCGCAGTCACACGAGCACTCCATCCACAGCTGCCACTGTTGCACACGAGGTGTCCCATTATGGGACAGCTAGTGGCAAGTGTCATGATCCCAATGGCAGGGGATCACAAAAGGACAAGCACAAAAAACAAAACGAGCTCTAGGGTGATGGAAACTGAGCTGACCGCGATCCTGAACCTAATTCACACAACTAGCAGTAGCCGGGGAACGTGCCTACGATGATTCCTAGACGTCTCGCGCCAGCCGAAGAACTAACTTCCCCTATTAGAAGAAACACAGACCTCTCTTGCCTCCAGAGAAACACCCCACAGAAATAGCAGCCCCCCACATGTAATGACGGTGAAATGAGAGGAAAGCACATACGTAGTTATGAAAACAGATTCAGCAAAATGAGGCCCGCTAAAGCTAGATAGCAGAGGATACAAAAGTGAACTGCGCGGTCAGCGAAAAACCATACAAAAAACCATCCTGAAATTACTTGAACTCATGTGCCAACTCATGGAACATGAGGAGTAATATCAGCCCACTAGAGCAACCAGCAACAAGGAATCACAAATCTGCAAGCTGGACTAAAACAAAAATAAAGCAAAACGTGGAACAGGAAAATCAAAAACTTAGCATGTCCTGAAGATTACAGAAGCGGAAAGCAGAGGTAACAAGACACACTGATTACATTGATAGCCGGCGAGGAAATGACAAGAAAGCCAGGTTAAATAGGAAACTCCCATATCCTGATAGAACAGGTGGACACCAGAGACCGCAGAGAACACAAGTCACCCAGTACCATCTGTAACCACCAGAGGGAGCCCAAAAACAGAATCCACAAAAGTACCCCCCCCCTTGAGGAGGGGTCACCGAACCCTCACGAGAACCACCAGGGCGACCAGGATGAGCCCTATGAAATGCACGGACCAAATCAGCAGCATGAACATCAGAGGCAACCACCCAAGAATTATCCTCCTGACCATAACCCTTCCACTTGACCAAATATTGAAGTTTCCGTCTGGAAACACGAGAATCCAAGATCTTCTCCACAACATACTCCTATTCTCCCTCCACCAGCACCGGAGCAGGAGGCTTAAGCGAAGGAACAACAGGTACCTCATACTTCCGCAACAACGACCGATGGAACACATTATGAATAGCAAACGATGCCGGGAGATCCAAACGAAACGACACAGGGTTAAGAATTTCCAAGATCCTATAGGGACCGATGAACCGAGGCTTGAACTTAGGAGAAGAGACCTTCATAGGAACAAAACGAGAAGACAACCACACCAAGTCCCCAACACGAAGTCGAGGACCCACGCGGCGACGGCGATTAGCAAACTGCTGAACCCTCTCCTGGGACAACTTCAAATTGTCCACCACATGACTCCAAATCTGATGCAACCTATCCACCACCATGTCCACTCCAGGACAATCAGAAGGCTCCACCTGACCAGAGGAAAAACGAGGATGAAACCCCGAATTACAAAAGAAAGGAGAAACCAAGGTAGCAGAACTAGCCCGATTATTAAGGGCAAATTCGGCAAGCGGCAAAAAGGTAACCCAGTCATCTTGATCAGCAGAAACAAAACACCTTAAATAAGTTTCCAAGGTCTGATTAGTTCGTTCCGTCTGGCCATTCGTCTGAGGATGGAATGCAGACGAAAAGGACAAATCAATGCCCATCTTAGCACAGAACGTCCGCCAAAATCTAGACACAAACTGGGATCCCCTGTCAGAAACGATGTTCTCCGGAATCCCATGCAAACGAACCACGTTCTGAAAAAACAGAGGGACCAACTCAGAGGAGGAAGGTAACTTAGGCAAGGGTACCAGATGAACCATCTTAGAAAAGCGGTCACACACAACCCAGATGACGGACATTTTTTGAGAGACAGGGAGATCCGAAATAAAGTCCATGGAAATGTGCGTCCAAGGCCTCTTCGGGATAGGCAAAGGTGACAACAATCCACTGGCCCGAGAACAGCAAGGCTTAGCCCGAGCGCAAACTTCACAAGACTGCACAAAAGAACGCACATCCCTCGACAAGGAAGGCCACCAAAAAGACCTGGCCACCAAGTCTCTAGTACCAAATATTCCAGGATGACCTGCCAATGCAGAAGAATGGACCTCGGAGATGACTCTACTGGTCCAATTATCCGGAACAAACAATCTTTCAGGCGGACAACGATCAGGTTTATCCGCCTGAAACTCCTGCAAAGCACGTCGCAAGTCTGGGAAGACAGCCGACAAAATCACCCCATCCCTAAGGATACCAGTGGGCTCAGAATTTCCAGGGGAGTCAGGCACAAAACTCCTAGAAAGAGCATCCGCCTTCACATTCTTTGAACCTGGCAGGTATGAAACCACAAAATCGAAACGGGAGAAAAACAGTGACCAACGAGCCTGTCTAGGATTCAGACGCTTGGCAGACTCAAGGTAAATCAGATTTTTGTGATCAGTGAAGACCACCACACGATGTCTAGCACCCTCAAGCCAATGACGCCACTCCTCAAATGCCCACTTCATGGCCAAAAGCTCCCGATTACCAACATCATAATTCTGCTCAGTGGGCGAAAACTTTCTAGAAAAGAACGCACATGGCTTCATCACTGAGCAATCGGAGCTTCTCTGTGACAAAACCGCCCCCGCTCCAATCTCGGAAGCATCAACCTCAACCTGAAAAGGAAGCGAAACATCTGGCTGACGCAACACAGGAGCAGAAGAAAACCGGCGCTTAAGTTCCTGAAAGGCCTCCACAGCCGCAGGAGACCAATCAGCAACATCAGCACCCTTCTTAGTCAGATCTGTCAAAGGCTTAACAACACTAGAAAAATTAGTTATGAAACGACGATAAAAATTAGCAAAGCCCAAGAACTTCTGTAGACTCTTAAGAGATGTAGGCTGCGTCCAGTCACAAATAGCCTGAACCTTGACGGGATCCATCTCAATAGTAGAAGGGGAAAAAATATACCCCAAAAAAGAAATCTTCTGGACTCCAAAGAGACACTTTGAACCTTTTACAAACAAAGAATTGGCCCGCAGGACCTGAAACACCTTCCTGACCTGCTGAACATGGGACTCCCAGTCATCAGAAAAAACTAAAACATCATCCAAATACACAATCATAAATTTATCCAGATATTCACGGAAAATATCTTGCATAAAGGACTGGAAGACAGAAGGAGCATTAGAAAGTCCAAAAGGCATCACCAAATACTCAAAATGGCCCTCAGGTGTATTAAATGCGGTTTTCCACTCATCACCCTGCTTTATCTGCACAAGATTATACGCACCCCGAAGATCAATCTTAGTGAACCATTTAGTTCCCTTAATGCGAGCGAACAAATCAGTCAACAATGGCAAAGGATACTGATATTTGACCGTAATCTTATTCAAAAGACGGTAATCTATACAAGGCCTCAAGGAACCATCTTTTTTGGCCACGAAAAAAAAACCTGCTCCCAAAGGAGACAAAGATGGACGGATATGTCCCTTTTCCAAGGACTCCTTAACATAATCCCACATAGCAGTATGCTCTGGCACTGACAGATTGAACAAACGACCTTTAGGAAATTTACTGCCAGGAATCAAATCTATAGCACAATCGCAATCCCTGTGAGGAGGAAGCGAATTGAGCTTAGGCTCCTCAAAAACATCCCGATAATCAGACAAAAATACAGGAACCTCAGAAGGAGTAGATGAAGCGATAGAAATCGGAGGTGCATCATCATGAACCCCCTGACATCCCCAGCTTAACACAGACATCGTTTTCCAGTCCAAGACTGGGTTATGAGTTTGTAACCATGGCAGACCAAGCACTAAGACATCATGTAAATTATACAGTACCAGGAAGCGAATCACCTCCTGATGAACGGGAGTCATACGCATGGTCACTTGTGTCCAGTAATGAGGTTTATTCATAGCCAAAGGTGTAGAGTCAATTCCTTTCAAAGGAATAGGGACTTCCAGAGGCTCCAGACTAAACCCACAGCGGTTGGCAAACGACCAATCCATAAGACTCAGGGCAGCGCCTGAATCCACATAGGCATCGACGGAAATGACTGATAATGAACAAATCAGAGTCACAGACAGAATGAACTTAGACTGTAAAGTACTAATGGCAACAGACTTATCAACCTTTTTTGTGCGTTTAGAGCATGCTGATATAACATGAGCTGAATCACCACAATAAAAACACAACCCATTTTTCCGCCTATAGTTTTGCCGTTCACTTCTGGACTGAATTCTATCACATTGCATTGTCTCAAGTGCCTGTTCAGAAGACACCGCCAAATGGTGCACAGGTTTGCGCTCCCGTAAACGCCGATCAATCTGAATAGCCATAGTCATAGACTCATTCAGACCTGTAGGCGCAGTGAACCCCACCATAACATCTTTAATGGCCTCAGAAAGGCCATCTCTGAATTTTGCAGCCAGGGCGCACTCATTCCACTGAGTAAGCACAGACCATTTCCGAAATTTCTGACAATATATTTCTGCTTCATCTTGCCCCAGAGAGAGAGCCAATAAAGCTTTTTCAGCCTGAATCTCTAGGTTAGGTTCCTCAAAGAGCAAACCCAATGCCAGAAAAAACGCATCCACATTGAGCAACGCAGGATCCCCTGGTGCCAATGCAAATGCCCAATTCTGAGGGTCACCCCGCAGGAAAGATATTACAATTTTGACTTGCTGAGCAGGGTCTCCAGAGGAGCGAGATTTCAAAGAAAGAAACAACTTGCAATTGTTCCTAAAATTCAGAAAACTAGATCTATCTCCAGAAAAAAACTCTGGGATAGGAATTCTAGGTTCAGACATAGGAGCATGTACAACAAAATCTTGTATATTTTGAACCTTAGCAGCAAGATTATTCAGGCTGGAAGCCAAACTCTGGACGTCCATAATAAACAGCTGAGGTCAGAGCCATTCAAGGATTAAGAGGAGGTAAGACGCAGCCAGGCTGCAATTAAGGCTAGGCAGCAAACTCTGAGGGGAGAGAAAAAAAAAGAAAAAAAAAAACTTCCTCAGACTACTTTTCCTCCTACTTCAGCCAATACGATTACCACTTTTTAGGCCGGCTATACTGTCATGATCCCAATGGCAGGGGGTCACAAAAGGACAAGCACAAAAAACAAAACGAGCTCTAGGGTGATGGAAACTGAGCTGACCGCGATCCTGAACCTAATTCACACAACTAGCAGTAGCCGGGGAACGTGCCTACGATGATTCCTAGACGTCTCGCGCCAGCCGAAGAACTAACTTCCCCTATTAGAAGAAACACAGACCTCTCTTGCCTCCAGAGAAACACCCCACAGAAATAGCAGCCCCCCACATGTAATGACGGTGAAATGAGAGGAAAGCACATACGTAGTTATGAAAACAGATTCAGCAAAATGAGGCCCGCTAAAGCTAGATAGCAGAGGATACAAAAGTGAACTGCGCGGTCAGCGAAAAACCATACAAAAAACCATCCTGAAATTACTTGAACTCATGTGCCAACTCATGGAACATGAGGAGTAATATCAGCCCACTAGAGCAACCAGCAACAAGGAATCACAAATCTGCAAGCTGGATTAAAACAAAAATAAAGCAAAACGTGGAACAGGAAAATCAAAAACTTAGCTTGTCCTGAAGATTACAGAAGCGGAAAGCAGAGGTAACATGACACACTGATTACATTGATAGCCGGCGAGGAAATGACAAGAAAGCCAGGTTAAATAGGAAACTCCCATATCCTGATAGAACAGGTGGACACCAGAGACCGCAGAGAACACAAGTCACCCAGTACCATCTGTAACCACCAGAGGGAGCCCAAAAACAGAATCCACAACAGGCAAGCGTCAGCAGGCTGTATTGGCAATGAAGTGTTTGGGCGACAACAGGCACACCGCGGAAGTTCTGTCTGAGTTCTTGCAGCAAGAAACTCAGTCATGGTTGGGCAGTGTACATCTTGAGGCAGGCAAGATAGTGAGTGATAACGGAAGGAATTTTATGGCTGCCATAGCCCTTTCACAACTGAAACACATTCCTTGCCTGGCTCACACCTTAAACCTGGTGGTGCAGTGCTTCCTGAAAAGTTATCCGGGGTTACCCGACCTGCTCCTCAAAGTGCGCAGACTTTGCTCGCATATCCGCCGTTCGCCCGTACACTCCAGCCGTATGCAGAACCATCAGCGGTTTTTGAACCTTCCCCAGCATCGCCTAATCATCGACGTTGCAACAAGGTGGAACTCCACACTGCACATGCTTCAGAGACTGTGCGAACAGAAGCGTGCTGTTATGTTTTTGTGGGAGGATACACATACACGGGCAGGCAGTTGGATGGCAGACATGGAGTTGTCAGGTGTGCAGTGGTCGAAGGTACAAGACCTGTGTCAAGTCCTTCAGTGTTTTGAGGAATGCACACGGCTGGTTAGTGCAGATAACACCATAATAAGCATGAGCATCCCCCTAATGCGTCTGCTGATGTAAAGTTTGACGCACATAAAGGAGCAGGCGTCTGCAGCCGAGGAAGAGGGAAGCCTTGATGACAGTTAGCCATTGTCAGGTCAGGGCAGTCTACAGGACGAGGTAGCGGGCGAAGAGGAGGAGGACGAGGAGGATGATGGGGATGAATATTTTTGAATGAGGAAGCGTCTCCGGGGCCAATAGAAACTGGTGGCGTTGCAAGGCCGGGTTCAGGTTTTTTGAGGGAGACAAGTGACATAGATTTAATAATAATAATAATAATAATCTTTATTTATATAGCTCCAACATATTCCGCAGCGCTTTACAGTTTAACAGTTTCAAACACAAAAGTCATAAGTAACAACGTTAACAATACAATAATTAAAGCAAAATAAGATGACCCTGCTCGTGAGAGCTTACAATCTACAATGAGGAGGGGGAGATGCAAAGTACAGGTGTGTATTTACAATGATGTATTTACAATCATGGTCCAGCCATCTTCAGGGGTTGGGGAATAGATGGGGATAGTGAATGGGCTACACACACACACAAACATAACATAACTTTGATTAGTGAACGTGATAGGCCGCTCTGAACAAATGTGTTTTGAGCGATCGCCTAAAACTATGCAAATTATGGATGGTCCTAATATCTTGGGGTAGAGCATTCCAGAGGATTGGCGCAGCACGGGAGAAGTCTTGGAGTCGGGAGTGGGAGGTACGGATTAGTGCAGAGGTTAATCGAAAGTCATTTGCAGAGCGCAGTGGTCTGTTAGGCTGATAGACAGAAATGAGGGAGGAGATGTAAGGGGGTGCCGCACTGTGGAGAGCTTTGTGGGTGAGAACAAGTACTTTGAATGGTATCCTATAATGAATGGGTAGCCAGTGTAACGACTGGCGAAGAGCGGACGCTGAAACTGCCCCTCAACCCAGCACAACCGCAGATTTGACAACTGGAACTTTGGCCCACATGGCGGATTATGCCTTACATATCCTCAAAAGGGACCCACGCATTATTAAAATGATGACCGATGATGATTACTGGTTGGCCTGCCTCCTTGATCCTCGCTTTAAAGGCAGATTGCAAAATATCATGCCACATGGGAACCTCGAACAAATATTAGCAACCAAACAAGCAACTCTTGTAGACCGTTTGATTCAGGCATTCCCAGCACACAGCGCCGGTGATGGTTCTCACACGAGCTGCAGGGGGCAACAGGGCAGAGGTGTTAGAGGTGCACAAATCAGAAGTGGCATTGGACAGAGGGGTTTTCTGACCAGGTTGTGGAGTGATTTCTCAATGACCACAGACAGGACAGGTACTGCAGCATCAATTCAAAGTGACAGGAGACAACATTTGTCCAGTATGGTTACTAATTATTTTTCATGCCTTATCGATGTTCTCCCTCAACCCGTCATTCCCATTTGATTACTGAGCATCCAAAATAGACACCTGGCCTGAATTGGCAGAATATGCATTGCAGGAGCTTGCTTGCCCAGCAGCTAGTGTGCTATCAGAAAGAGTATTCAGTGCTGCTGGTTCAATATTGACCGAAAAAAGGACTCGTCTGGCTACCCAAAATGTTGATGATCTAACCTTCATTAAAATGAACCACTCATGGATTTCTAATTATTTTGCCCCACCTTTCCCGGCTGACACCTAGCTTTCCTATAAAAAGGTCTTGTGTTATGATCCGGTGACCTAGCAGCTGCATAAGAACATTCACTGGAGAAAGTGGCCACTGTACTGACCGCAATCCTGAACTTAACACCGCAACTAGAAGTAGACGTGGAGTGTACCTAACACACCTAGACACCTCGTCACAGCCGGAGAACTAAATAAGCCTAAAGATGGAAATAGGAATACTATGTTGCCTCAGAGAAAATCCGCAAAGGATAGACAGCCCCCCATAAATATTGGCGGTGAGTCGGAGAGGAAAAAACATACACAGGCAGAAAAACAGGATTAGCACAGGAGGCCACTCTAGCTAGATAGTACAGGATAGGACAGAGTTCTGTGCGGTCAGTATAAAAAACCCTTCAAAACATCCACAGCAGAATATACAAAAACTTCCTACATCTTTACTAAAAGATGTAGGAGCGTAAATCTGCAACTCCAGTGAATCCTACAATCAGAGCAGGAATAAAACTGAAACAAGCACACATGCAGTGTGCCACAGAAACAAAAAACAAACACTTACCTTTGCTGAAATAGGCAGCGAGCAGGAGAAGCCAGAAAGTGATCCAACACTTCACAAGGAACATTGACTACTGGCAAGGGCTAAAGGATCCTGCCCACTTAAATATCCCAGTCAGAATTGTAATCATCCGATACACCTGGCCAGGTCTGTGACTCAGAGACAACTGCATTCCCACCTACAACCACTGGAGGGAACCCAAGAGCAGAATTCACAACAGTCTTGATTGTGGATTGGTCTTACTGACTGTTCCAATCTCTTAATTTGCAGCAGCTGTTTGTCCAGCATATGACATGTTTACACCTCCCTAAATGGGCTAACTCCCCCTACGGGGCCGTGGTCTCGCCACGTGGTGCAAGCACCCGTGAGAGTCCCGTTTGTCTGAAGAGGTGCGTGTGCCCACTTTTGGTCGACGGCACTGCCACTGGTTCCCTCATAGTACAATAAAGTGTCTCTGGTGGTGGTGGTGCGCACCCAACGTCAGACACACCATTGTAACATGAGGGGCCATGGGCCTGTACCGCCGGCCGCAAGAGAGTTTCCCCCCCAGCTCAAACAGTGCTCTACCACTTGCAATATTATCTATCACAGCTCTACCAATGTTTAGTCTATGCGCTGACATCCTTCAATGCCTGGCACTGACAATACCAATTTGTTGACATGCATGATGCTAGTTAAAATAGTCAGTGTCAGTGTCCTATATTGACACCAGTAAATACTTAGCGCCAAATTACTATGTCTGAAACTCAGCAGAGGAGCCCACCCCTGTACCTAAGTATGCCACCCTTTTTTTGTTTGGTTTTGTTGTTTTGCGAGACATTATCATCTATTTTTTTGGGGGGAGTACTAACTGTGTCAGACACTCCTTCCAATCGTCCTCCGCTGACCACACCAATGCTGCCTGTGTACCCCTGCCACATAATCGAAGGTGCTTTGAGCCTATTTTTTTAAATTTTACGCCTACTAAGTGTGTCTGCGGTCCCTCCTTCAAATTGTCCTCCGCTGACCACACCAATGCTGCCTATGTACCCCTGCAAGATATTTCAAACTGCTGTGAGACTATTTTTTAAAATTTTAGGCCTACTAAGTGTGTCTGCGGTCCCTCCTTCAAATTGTCCTCCGCTGACCACACCAATGCTGCCTGTGTACCCCTGCAAGATAATTCAAACTGCTTTGAGCCTATTTTTTAAAATATTAGGCCTACTAAGTGTGTCTGCGGTCCCTCCTTCCAATTGTCCTCCACTGAGCACACCAATGCAGACCGTGTACCCATGTAACCTTTTTTAAACCTGCATCGAGCCAACTTTGTGGTGTAAGGCCTAATAACAGTGTCTGGCAGCGCCACTCAATACAGCTTTCCTCTTTAAAAAAATTACCTGCAATTTTCAGGTTTTCAGCCTATCGGAATTTTACAACTGCAGTGGGGCTACTAGTTTGTTTTGGTTGGGGCCTACTAACAGTGTCTGCCACTCCAAGGTGTTCTCCTGGTTGCCTCTCCCTAGCTTCTATCTTGAAGCTCTTGTTAACTAGTTGTTGAAACAACACTGCATTAGGCCTACAAGTTGGGTCTGGGTTCTACAAACGGTGTCTGCCGCTCCTTGCTGTTCTCCAGGTTGCCACATAATCGAAGCTGCATAGAGCCTATTTTGTTATTTTAGGCCTACTAAGTCTGTCTGTGGTCCCTCCTTCCAATAGTCCTCCACTAACCACACCAATGCTGCGTGTGTACCCCTGGAACCTATTTTAAAGTGCATAGAGCCTATTTTGTTATTTTAGGCCTACTAAGTCTGTCTGCGGTCCCTCCTTCCAATTGTCCTCCACTGAGCACACCAATGCAGACCGTGTACCCATGTAACCTTTTTTAAACCTGCGTCGAGCCAAATTTGTGGTGTAAGGCCTACTAACAGTGTCTGGCAGCGCCACTCAATACAGCTGTCCTCTTTAAAAAAAATACCTGCAATTATCAGGTTTTCGGAATTTTACAACTGCAGTGGGGCTACTAGTTTGGTTGGGGCCTGTTAACAGTGTCTGCCGCTCCAAGATGTTCTCCTGGTTGCCTTTCCTGAGCTTCTATCTTCAGGCTCTTGTTAAATAGTTGTTAAATGGAACAACTGTATTTTTCCTACTAGTTGGGTTGGGGCCTACTAACTGTGTCTGCCGCTCCTTGCTGTTCTCCTGGTTTCCTGTCCTGGACTTCCATTTTCAGGCTCTTGTTAAGTCGTTGTTATTAGTTAATATTACACAGAATTTGGCCTTCTAGTGTGGTTGGGGCCTACTAACGGTGTATGCCGCTTCGTGCTGTTCTCCTGGTTTCCTGTCCTGAAATTCCATTTTCAGGCTCTCGTTAAGTAGTTTTTGAAACAACACTGCAGTAGGCCTACAAGTTGGGTCTTGGTTGTAGAGACGGTGTCTGCCGCTCCAAGGTGTTCTCCAGTTTGCCTCTCCCTAGCTTCTATCTTCAAGCTCTCGTTAAGTAGTTGTTGAAACAACACTGCATTAGCCCTACAAGTTTGGTCTGGGATGTAGAGCCGGTGTCTGCCACTCCAAGGTGTTCTCCAGGTTGCCTCTCTCTAGCTTCTATCTTCAAGCTCTCGTTAAGTAGTTGTTGAAACAACACTGCATTAGGCCTACAAGTTGGGTCTGGGTTGTAGAGATGGTGTCTGGCGCTCCAAGGTGTTCTCCAAGTTGCCTCTCCCTAGCTTCTATCCTCAAGCTCTTGTTAAGTAGTTGTTGAAACAACACTGCATTAGGCCTACAAGTTGGGTCTGGGTTCTGCAAATGGTGTCTTCTGCTCCAAGGTGTTCTCCAGGTTGCCTTTCCCTAGCTTCTATCTTCAGTCTCTCGTTAAATTGTTTTTAATATAACACTGCATTTGGCCTACTTGTTTTGTTGGCCCTACTAACGGTGTCTGTCGCTCCTTGATGTTCTCCTACACTGAACAAACCAGTTTACTTCTGTTACCAATTTTGAACTGCATTTAGCCTACTTACTGATTTGGGCCTACTCACTGTGTCAGCCTCTCATTACAGTTTTACTCCACTGAACAAAGCAATGCCCCCTGGTTAGTCCTGTTACCAATTTTGAACTGCATTTAGCCCACTTTATTCTTTGGGCCTATATCTGTGTTTCCTCCTCATCCTGCCCATTGCCCAGCCAGTGATAGATGAGTCTGCTGATACATTGACCCATAACGCTACATTCCCCGTGCATGCTACACAGCAAGAATGTGACCCTGCTGAAAGTCAGGTTCCCCTTCCCGCTGTCATGATCCAGTTCTAAGATTATGTTCAGCTCTCTTGTCTCTGGACTGGTCATGTGGGAGTTAATCCTCTCTGCCTCACTCTGGAGCTGGCTGTGCTATTTAAGTACTCTGCAGCCTGGGGGGCAGTGTCAGCTATAAGTTCATCCTGCACTGTTTGAGCTCCTGACCTGGATCCCTGTTCTGTTGTGAATTCTGTGGCAGAGTTCACTCCTGTGGTCACAAGTGGTACTTCGGCTGATTCTCTCTGGGATCTTCCGTTTGTGGAGGAAAGTGGTACTGCAGCTTCTGAGTTTCCTCCCTCAGGTGATCTGGTGAGCTCGTTAGCTTCTTCTCTACTTAACTCCACCTGATGCTTTGATCTATGCTTCCTGTCAATGTTTCAGTGTGGGACTTGTTTTTTCCCTGGATCATTCCTGTGGCCTGCTGCTCTGCAAAGCTAAGTTTTGCTTATGTTATTTTGTTGCTATTTTTCTGTCCAGCTTGCTATATTGGTTTTTCTCGCCTGCTGGAAGCTCTGAGACGCAGAGGGACCACCTCCGTACCGTTAGTCGGTGCGGAGGGTCTTTTTGTCCCCTCTGCGTGGTTTTTTATAGGTTTTTGTGCTGACCGCAAAGTTATCTTCCCTATCCTCGTTCTGTTCAGCTAGTCGGGCCTCACTTTGCTAAATCTGTTTCATCTCTATGTTTGTGTTTTCATCTTACTCACAGTCATTATATGTGGGGGGCTGCCTTTTCCTTTGGGGAATTTCTCTGAGGCAAGGTAGGCTTATTTTTCTATCTTCAGGATTAGCTAGTTTCTCAGGCTGTGACGAGGCGCCTAGGTTCTGGTCAGGAGCGCTCCACGGCTACCTTTAGTGTGGTTTGATAGGCTTAGGGATTGCGGTCTGCAGAGTTCCCACGTCTCAGAGCTCGTTCTATTATTTTGGATTATTGTCAGTTCACTGTATGTGCTCTGACCTCCATGTCCATTGTGATTCTGAATTGCCTTTCATAACAGTACAGGAAGCCAAAAGTGCTAATGATTCTCAATAGAGGGAAAAAAGAAGTTCTGAGACCATTTTTTTTTCTTTGCACTGTGTTTTGTCTTTTTTTTCCCCTAGACATTTGGGTGGTTCAGGACACAGGTGTAGCAATGGACATTAAAGGTCTGTCTTCATGTGTGGATCAGCTCACGGCAAGAGTTCAAAATATTCAAGATTTTGTGGTCCAGAATTCTTTGCTTGAACCGAGAATTCCTATTCCAGATTTGTTTTTTGGAGATAGAACTAAATTTCTGAGTTTCAAAAATAATTGTAAACTATTTCTGGCTTTGAAACCTCGCTCTTCTGGTGACCCAATTCAACAGGTTAGGATCGTCATTTCTTTTTTGCGCGGCGACCCTCAGGACTGGGCGTTTTCTCTTGCGTCAGGAGATCCTGCATTGAGTAATATCGATGCGTTTTTCCTGGCGCTTGGGTTGCTGTACGATGAGCCTAATTCAGTGGATCAGGTAGAAAAAAATTTGCTGGCTCTTTGTCAGGATCAGGATGAGATAGAGGTATATTGTCAGAAATTTAGAAAGTGATCAGTGCTCACTCAATGGAATGAATCTGCGCTGGCAGCAATATTCAGAAAGGGTCTCTCTGAAGCCCTTAAGGATGTCATGGTGGGATTTCCTATGCCTGCTGGTTTGAATGAGTCTATGTCTTTGGCCATTCAGATCGGTCGACGCTTGCGTGAGCGTAAACCTGTGCACCATTTGGCGGTATTACCTGAGCTTAAACCTGAGCCTTTGCAGTGTGATAGGACCTTGACCAGAGTTGAACGGCAAGAACATAGACGTCTGAATGGTCTGTGTTTCTACTGTGGTGATTCCACTCATGCTATCTCTGATTGTCCTAAGCGCACTAAGCGGTTCGCTAGGTCTGCCACCATTGGTACTGTACAGTCAAAATTTCTTCTGTCCGTTACCTTGATCTGCTCTTTGTCATCATATTCTGTCATGGCATTTGTGGATTCAGGCGCTGTCCTGAATTTGATGGACTTGGAATATGCTAAGCGTTGTGGGTTTTTCTTGGAGCCCTTGCAGTGTCCTATTCCATTGAGAGGAATTGATGCTACGCCTTTGGCCAAGAATAAGCCTCAATACTGGACCCAGCTGACCATGTGCATGGCTCCTGCACATCAGGAGGTTATTCGCTTTCTGGTGTTGCATAATCTGCATGATGTGGTCGTGTTGGGGTTGCCATGGCTACAAGTCCATAATCCAGTATTAGATTGGAAATCCATGTCGGTGTCCAGCTGGGGTTGTCAGGGGGTACATGGTGATGTTCCATTTCTGTCAATTTCGTCATCCACTCCTTCTGAGGTCCCAGAGTTCTTGTCTGATTACCGGGATGTATTTGATGAGCCCAAGTCCAATACCCTACCTCCGCATAGGGATTGTGATTGTGCTATCAATTTGATTCCTGGTAGTAAATTCCCAAAAGGTCGATTGTTTAATTTGTCCGTGCCTGAGCACACCGCTATGCGCAGTTATGTGAAGGAATCCCTGGAGAAGGGGCATATTCGCCCGTCATCGTCGCCATTAGGAGCAGGGTTCTTTTTTGTAGCCAAGAAGGATGGTTCGCTGAGACCTTGTATAGATTACCGCCTTCTTAATAAGATCACGGTTAAATTTCAGTACCCCTTGCCATTGTTATCTGATCTGTTTGCTCGGATTAAGGGGGCTAGTTGGTTCACTAAGATAGGTCTTCGTGGTGCGTATAATCTGGTGCGAATTAAGCAAGGTGATGAATGGAAAACTGCATTTAATACGCCCGAGGGTCATTTTGAGTATCTCGTGATGCCGTTCGGACTTGCCAATGCTCCATCAGTGTTTCAGTCCTTTATGCATGACATCTTCCGAGAGTACCTGGATAAATTCCTGATTGTGTACTTGGATGACATTTTGATCTTCTCGGATGATTGGGAGTCTCATGTGAAGCAGGTCAGAACGGTTTTTCAGGTCCTGCGTGCTAATTCTTTGTTTGTGAAGGGATCAAAGTGTCTCTTTGGTGTGCAGAAGGTTTCATTTTTGGGGTTCATCTTTTCCCCTTCTACTATCGAGATGGATCCTGTTAAGGTCCAAGCCATCCATGATTGGACTCAGCCGACATCTCTGAAAAGTCTGCAAAAGTTCCTGGGCTTTGCTAATTTTTATCGTCGCTTCATCTGCAATTTTTCTAGTATTGCTAAACCATTGACCGATTTGACCAAGAAGGGTGCTGATGTGGTCAATTGGTCTTCTGCTGCTGTGGAAGCTTTTCAAGAGTTGAAGCGTCGTTTTTCTTCTGCCCCTGTGTTGTGTCAACCAGATGTTTCTCTTCCGTTCCAGGTCGAGGTTGATGCTTCTGAGATTGGAGCAGGGGCTGTTTTGTCGCAGAGAGGTTCTGGTTGCTCAGTGATGAAACCATGCGCTTTCTTTTCCAGGAAGTTTTCGCCTGCTGAGCGTAATTATGATGTGGGCAACCGAGAGTTGCTGGCCATGAAGTGGGCATTCGAGGAGTGGCGTCATTGGCTTGAAGGAGCTAAGCATCGCGTGGTGGTATTGACTGATCATAAGAACTTGACTTATCTCGAGTCTGCCAAGCGCTTGAATCCTAGACAAGCTCGTTGGTCGTTGTTTTTTGCCCGTTTTGACTTTGTGATTTCGTACCTTCCGGGCTCTAAAAATGTGAAGGCGGATGCTCTGTCTAGGAGTTTTGTACCCGACTCTCCGGGTTTATCTGAGCCGGCGGGTATCCTCAAGGACGGAGTAATTGTGTCTGCCATCTCCCCTGATTTGCGGCGGGTGCTGCAAAAATTTCAGGCTAATAAACCTGATCGTTGCCCAGCGGAGAAACTGTTTGTCCCTGATAGGTGGACGAATAGAGTTATCTCTGAACTTCATTGTTCGGTGTTGGCTGGTCATCCTGGAATCTTTGGTACCAGAGAGTTAGTGGCTAGATCCTTTTGGTGGCCCTCTCTGTCGCGGGATGTGCGTGCTTTTGTGCAGTCCTGTGGGATTTGTGCTCGGGCTAAGCCCTGCTGTTCTCGTGCCAGTGGGTTGCTTTTGCCCTTGCCGGTCCCGAAGAGGCCTTGGACACATATCTCTATGGATTTTATTTCTGACCTTCCCGTTTCTCAAAAGATGTCAGTCATTTGGGTGGTCTGTGATCGCTTTTCTAAGATGGTCCATCTGGTACCCTTGTCTAAATTGCCTTCCTCCTCTGATTTGGTGCCTTTGTTCTTCCAGCATGTGGTTCGTTTGCATGGCATTCCAGAGAATATTGTTTCTGACAGAGGTTCCCAGTTTGTTTCGAGGTTTTGGCGAGCCTTTTGTGGTAGGATGGGCATTGACTTGTCTTTTTCCTCGGCTTTCCATCCTCAGACTAATGGCCAGACCGAGCGAACCAATCAGACCTTGGAAACATATCTGAGGTGCTTTGTTTCTGCTGATCAGGATGACTGGGTGTCCTTTTTGCCTTTAGCTGAGTTCGCCCTTAATAATCGGGCCAGCTCGGCTACCTTGGTTTCACCGTTTTTCTGCAATTCTGGGTTCCATCCTCGTTTCTCTTCTGGACAGGTTGAGTCTTCGGACTGTCCTGGTGTGGATACTGTGGTGGACAGGTTGCAGCAGATTTGGACTCAGGTAGTGGACAATTTGACCTTGTCCCAGGAGAAGGCTCAACTTTTCGCTAATCGCAGACGCCGTGTGGGTCCCCGACTTCGTGTTGGGGATCTGGTTTGGTTATCTTCTCGTCATATTCCTATGAAGGTTTCCTCTCCTAAGTTTAAACCTCGTTTTATTGGTCCGTATAGGATTTCTGAGGTTCTTAATCCTGTGTCTTTTCGTCTGACCCTTCCAGATTCTTTTTCCATACATAACGTATTCCATAGGTCATTGTTGCGGAGATACGTGGCACCTATGGTTCCATCTGTTGAGCCTCCTGCCCCGGTTTTGGTGGAGGGGGAATTGGAGTATATTGTGGAGAAGATTTTGGATTCTCGTGTTTCAAGACGGAAACTCCAGTATCTGGTTAAATGGAAGGGTTATGCTCAGGAGGATAATTCCTGGGTTTTTGCCTCTGATGTCCATGCTCCCGATCTTGTTCGTGCCTTTCATGTGGCTCATCCTGGTCGGCCTGGGGGCTCTGGTGAGGGTTCGGTGACCCCTCCTCAAGGGGGGGTACTGTTGTGAATTCTGTGGCAGAGTTCAGTCCTGTGGTCACAAGTGGTACTTCGGCTGATTCTCTCTGGGATCTTCCGTTTGTGGAGGAAAGTGGTACTGCAGCTTCTGAGTTTCCTCCCTCAGGTGATCTGGTGAGCTCGTTAGCTTCTTCTCTACTTAACTCCACCTGATGCTTTGATCTATGCTTCCTGTCAATGTTTCAGTGTGGGACTTGTTTTTTCCCTGGATCATTCCTGTGGCCTGCTGCTCTGCAAAGCTAAGTTTTGCTTATGTTATTTTGTTGCTATTTTTCTGTCCAGCTTGCTTTATTGGTTTTTCTCGCCTGCTGGAAGCTCTGAGACGCAGAGGGACCACCTCCGTACCGTTAGTCGGTGCGGAGGGTCTTTTTGTCCCCTCTGCGTGGTTTTTTATAGGTTTTTGTGCTGACCGCAAAGTTATCTTCCCTATCCTCGTTCTGTTCAGCTAGTCGGGCCTCACTTTGCTAAATCTGTTTCATCTCTATGTTTGTGTTTTCATCTTACTCACAGTCATTATATGTGGGGGGCTGCCTTTTCCTTTGGGGAATTTCTCTGAGGCAAGGTAGGCTTATTTTTCTATCTTCAGGATTAGCTAGTTTCTCAGGCTGTGACGAGGCACCTAGGTTCTGGTCAGGAGCGCTCCACGGCTACCTTGAGTGTGGTTTGATAGGCTTAGGGATTGCGGTCTGCAGAGTTCCCACGTCTCAGAGCTCGTTCTATTATTTTGGGTTATTGTCAGTTCACTGTATGTGCTCTGACCTCCATGTCCATTGTGATTCTGAATTGCCTTTCATAACACTGTTCTAAGTGTTCCTCTTTGCCTCTGACTGACTGCACCCGTTTGTTACTTGTTCTGACCTTTGGCCTGTCCCCGACTCTGTCTTACGCCTCACGTTTTGGTTACCACGTTCCCGGTAGGTTCTGACGTTTTGCTTGTCCCCGACGATTCTCTGCTCGCCCCTTCTGTACCGCGCCGCTATCTCCGTGTATGACCTTGGCTTGTTTCATGTCCCTTTCATTACCTGTGACACCTGTGTTGTTGTTCAGTGTAGCTGTGCTGTGTGTGCAGCCTCCTTTCCTTATCCAGCACCCCCTGGTGGAGATTGCTCCATACTGCACTGCAGCAGCACATCACACCCGCATATCATACCACCTTACACGGGGACAAAGAGGAAGGTGCAGATGAAAGTGCAGGTTCCTTCATCAGGTGGGGGGGGGAAACTCGTTGGCGACGTCACTGGCACAGGGCCCCTCATAGTACGCAAAAGTGTCGCTGCCTGTGGGAGGCACCCCCGCCGTGCAAACACACCACCGTACTTTGAGGGGCCCTGTGCCAGTGCCAATGCCGACGAGTGGGCCCCCCCTGCTTGCTCAGGATCACAGCACTTGCAAAGTTTAAATACTTACCTCTCCCTGCTCCACTGCCGTGACGTGGTCCAGATTTCCTGGGCCCACTAAATACTTGAACCAGCTTTACCCCCCACAACTTTAGCCAAATGACCCCCAATTTCCAATGCCTTACTATTATTATAAGGTAAATTAAGATTAACAAGCTTCAGTAACAAGAATGGATGTTTTTGCCATTAAAATGGGCACTGTACGTGTTTTCCTGGCCTCCACTCACTGCCGACTATGCTTCCCCATTGACTTGCATTGGGTTTCGTGTTTCGGTCGATCCCCGACTTTTCATGATAATCGGCCGATTTCACTTCACTCGACTCTTGAGATAGTTGGGTTTCGCAAAACCCGACTCGACCCTAAAAAACTAAAAGTCGCTCAACCCTATACTGCAGTGTGCAGGCGCCGGGCCTCTCTGACCTTTCCTGGCACCTGCATACTGCAGTATTTTGCTCTGCCCTCAACAGGGCAGAGAAGTACGCCTGCGCAGGAGCGCAACACGAAGCAAGCAGGAGGGTGACATCACATGAAGATGGGAGGCAGCGGACCAAGAAGAGAGTCGCCCCTCAGAGCGGACCGCCCGCAGGTAAGTATAATAAAAGTTATTTTTCTTCTCTTTCAGGTCGGGTTGGGGGTCGATATACAGCTTATAGAATGCTGTATAAGGAGCACCAGCCAGGGCCTAGGGGTATTTGGTATGGGGTCAGGTTGTCATTAAAGGGGTGGTCACGGTGGCAGCGACCCGGTCCGTGGCATTTTGAGTTGAAGTTAAAGGGAAGGTCTTTAAACGGGTTATTAGATATAAGAATGTTCATTACGCCACCTCTGGTATTCAGTCAGGGCTGACTGATGCTGCTTAAAGGGTTCCACTGGGGAGCAATGGCTCTGTAGCAAGGATGGTGCGGCTTCTCACAGGTGAAGCTGGCTCCCCAGGGCTCCCGGGTTGACAAAAATGTTGGAATGCCTTGGCTGCCATCTTTCCTGTTTGATCCTTAACAGGCACGACTACCAGGAATCTTGAGCAATGATCCACTATGGTAAAAGCATAGACATAACCTGACCGGTTTGGGGTTAGCTTCACATGATCCAAAGTGACCAGTTCAAGTGGCTGTTTGGTGACTATGGGCTGTAGGGGTGCCCTCTGGCTGTCACGATCCTTTCCACTCAGGTTTCATGGGCCACACTCTTGGCAACACTTTTCAATGGCTCTCCTCATGCCAATCCAGTAGAATCTCCCACGAAGTAGGACCTCCAACTTCTTCCATCCAAAGTGTCCTGCTCCATTGTGGTATGCTTCCAAAACTATTGGCGCTTCTTGTCTCAGGACTACCACCTGCCAGACCAGCTCATGAATGCGTGGATCGATATTCCTCTGACATAGCTTACCATCGTAGATAAACAATTTGCCCTTCTCCTTCCACAACTGTTGAGTCTCTTGTGGAGCATCTGGACCAGGGTGTGAATCGCCTTGTGTCAGCAGCTCTTTTACCAGGTGGACCGCCGGATCACTATCCTGTGTTTCTGCCCATCCATGGTGGGGCAATGGGTTCAGCGTGGCTTCTCGCCTATCATCGCGCTTGTTCTTCACATAATGGGAGTACTTTGTCACCTCGGGGCGGTGGAAGGCTGGTAACTCAATCTCTTTGAGTGCTTCCGGATCTTCTTCCGCTTCTGGTGAATGGGGCATCCTGGACAGTGCATCAGCATTTGCGTTCTTGTGCCTCGCACGGTACTTGATGGTAAACTCATAGTTGGACAACCGGGCCATCCATCGCGGCTCCAATGCACCTAGTTTTGCCTTCTCCAAGTGAGTCATCGGATTGTTGTTCATGAAAACAGTGAACTTTGCTGAAGTCAGGTAGTGCTTGAATTGCTCTGTTACTGCCCAGATTATGGTGAGGAACTCCAGTTTAAAGGAACTGTAGTTGTCGGGGTTCCTTTTGGCGTGACAAAGCTTCCTGCTGGTGTAGGCAATCACCCTTTCTCTGCCTTTCTGCACCTGGGACAGCACTGCTCTTAATCCCATGTTGCTTTCATCTGTGTAGAGTACAAACGGTTGGTCATAGTCAGGGTAGGCCATGAGAGCCAACTTAAACCACATGTGAAGCTGGGTCCCCAGGGCTCTTGGTGTATTGGGGAGAGATAGTGTGGTGCCAGGAATAATCAGATGACACAAGGTTGCAGTCTTTTTATCTGTTTTACTGGTGGTTTACGGCCATAGTCCAGGGTACCAACAACGGGTGACAGTGGAGTCCAGGCAGCCTGGAAATTATTTAAATTCGCTTTGCCAGGTCAGATTGGGAGCCTTCCTCTATGCGCTGTATAATTGTCCCTTGCTGTCTATGGCTTCTTCCAAGGTCCTCTCTGACTCTCTGTCCTAAGACAGTACCTGCATGGTAGGCAACGTAAGCCGTTTTATAGAGGTCTCTATTCATGGTGACTCTGGGCTTTATATGTTGCTGTACCTCAGGGTGTAGGTGAGAGCAAGTTACTTTCAATCTCCTGCCCTCTGGTTTCTGCTGTGGGGCATGAAGTCCCACACAGCCGGTGTCCGGTCTCTGTGCTTCTACGTGGAGGGAGCCCAGTCGCAGCCCCCCTCCAGCTCAATTCTCCTGTGCTCCTTCCTCCTTCACTGTCTCACACAATCTAACTAACTCCTCCTCCAAGCCAGAATATATCTCTAGGGAAGCTCCCCTGAATCTGGGTTCAGAGCTCCCCTTCTGGCCTGGAGTCAGAACATGTTGCATGTACAGATTACCTGTCAAAGGGATCCTCCTCGTCTCCAGGCATGGCATCACCCTCCCCCGAGAGGAAGTCAATACCACTGTGGTACCTGAACTTCTGGGGTGCCACATATATCAGCCTTGAAAGGTGATGGCCGTAACTTATATCGGCCAAAACTGATCACAGGTTCCCTTTAAGCTGACTTTGAATTGTAATATCTAATATATAAAGCTGAATGTGTGTGTGTGTGTGTGTATGTATGTATGTGTGTATGTCCGGGATTGGCATCTGCACCGTCGCAGCTACAGCCACACAATTTTGCACAGTCACACGTCTGGACCCCGAGAGCGTCATAGGCTATGTTGTGAGGCGAAATTTTAACCCCACGCGTTCCAATTCACCAAACAATTTTGCCCCTATCTATATAATGGGGAAAAAGTGAAAGGAAAAGTGTTGGAGACAAATTGACAGCTGCCAGATGTGAACAAGGCAGACTTAAAGAGTGAGAGCGATGGCGCCAAAGAGTATATACCGTACAGTTGCTAAGGTGGGGCCCTGACATGGGATACTCACCATACACGGGGATATGAACACACACACAAAATGCACCACACACTACCACGTGCTTGAACACATATACCACCCTCAGCACACATTTCACCACACATACACCAACCTTGCCACATAAAAGTCGAAACACAAAAGTCACCGCTCAAAACTCGCCACGCACAAAACTCGCCACATGCAAAACTAGGCTCACATAAAACTCGCCACACGTGCAAAACTTACCTCATGGAAAGCTTGCCACATGCAAATCTTGCACACGCGGAAAAATTGCCACATGCACAAAAGTTGCAACACATGCAAAAGTTGCCTCTCACAAAACTTGCACATACTCAAAACGCACCACACATAAAACTCGCCACGCGCAAAACTCGCCATGCGCAAAACTTGCTGCACACAACTTGCTACACTAACCTGTCACATGCAACTCGACACACAAAAAGTTGCTACACGCATGTCACCACACAAAACTCCTCTCACAAAAGTCACTACATGCATGTCGCCACACGCAACTCAACACACACAACTTGACACATGAAACTCGCCCCAAAACACACACAAGTCTGGTATTATCCTTCAAAAATAAAAATCTGATTAATAAGCAGACAAACTACAAGAGCAACAAATATACCATATAGGAAATACAGTAGCTGTCAGTCACATGACCTGTCTATTATGTGTATGTGTGAGCTAATATATACTGCAAGGGGAGAGGGCTTCCTGTTGGCTGGGGATTTATCAGCCTGCCAATTTAGCTTACACATACTGAGGTAAAAATACTGACCAAATAACGTGTCAACACGGTCTAATACAGGAGGAGATGGCATACAGATATATACTATATACATCAGAGATGACACACAGGTATATACTATATGCAGGAGGAGATGACTTACAGGTATATGTTATATACAGGAGGACATGACACAGGTATATACTATATACAGGAGGAGATGACATACAGGTTTATATATATACAGGAGGAGATGAAACACTGGTATATACTATATACAGGGGAGATGACATACAGGTGCATACTATATACAGGGGAGATGACACACAGGTATATACTATATATGGGGAGATGACACACAGGTATATACTATTAACAGGAGGATATGACACACAGGTATATACTATATACAGGAGGAGATGACATACAGGTATATACTATATACAGGAGTAGATGACACACTGGTATATACTATATACAGGGGAGATAACATACAGGTATATACTATATACAGGAGATGACACACAGGTATATACTATATACAGGAGGAGATGACGCACAGGTATATACTATATACAGGGGAGATGACACACACATATATACTATATACAGGGGAGATGACACACTGGTATATACTATATACAGGAGGAGATGACACACAGGTATATACTATATACAGGAGGAGATGACATACAGGTACATACTACAGTATATACAGGAGGAGATGACACACAGAGAGGCTTGATGGGAAAGTAAGAGAAGTGAGGTGCTATAACTAACCACAGATATTTACTATGCCCAGGCAACGCCAGGCTCTTCAGCTAGTTATGAATATATTGAATAAACTTTGCTGGAATCCACATATTGGTGGTGCACTAAGTACAACTTTATCTCTTAAAAACAACTGAGGTTTGTAAAGGTCTGTCTAATACTATTTTCTACAGGTGTAGAAAAGAAAATTCTTTATTATGTGGCAATGCCTTAGGGGAGTTTCATGTGACAATGTACAGTGGTGAGGTGTCTCATAGAAATGTGCACATTTTTTATATCTAGGCCCTGCTGGATCACAGGAACTGTGTTGTAATTTCATGACTAGGTGAACAAAACCAGTGAGACGATGCAAAATAGACCTGGAACATTGTATAGTGAGTAAAAACCATAGTAAATAATTCATATTGTGAATTAGTTTTGTTTGCCATTCCTAATACCGTCTAGGTATATATTTGTTGAATCAAAGAAACAGTCTATCTATTAAAATGATCTCTGTCCTTAATCTAAGAAATGGGTTGAGAAAGAGTTTGCTGGATTTAAGGACTATTGAGAGTGGACAGTACCATTTCTTTGTGCAGCTTGGTTTTGACCACATTACATGTTCAATGCTTCAATCCAAAAAAAGACATAAAAGGTAATGATTTTGACTTGAATCCAATTGAGCATTCCAAGCGTCTGTATTTTCTTGGATAATATTTTGTACATGGTCTCTTGCTTGAAAAATAGGAGTACAATGTCTGCCACTATTTATATCACTGAACTGCAAGTGATCTCTTTTGACACCCATACTTTATTAAAAAAATTGCTAGAGAAATGTATAATTATGGAGGTCATTGAGTGTTGTTTCCCATTGCTTCTACCAATGTTGATGGCCAAAGAAGTATGTTTGGTTTTATGTTCTCCGATATGTCTAAAGGAATACAAGCAAGAGACACAGGTAACATGGGGTGAGCTGGCAATAGACGAAGCTGCGCCACCTCTTTGTTGCTCCAATTTTGAGCTCTTTGTTAAGTCCGGGATGCTTTTCAAGCTAAGGCTGCCTCCTTTTCATAAACGGCGTTCTTCGAAAACATGCTATAAGGGGCCAAAACAACCGTCAGAAGGCTATGTCAAGCTCCGGAGGTGACAGACCTCTAGTTTTTAGTGTTACGGTCCAAGAAATGACGGAGTGGTTCAGTAATGCCGTCTAAGAAGTTATAGTTGTATATTCTGTTTCCAAAAGCAGTCCAAGAGGTGATAAGCATTATGTTCTCTGGCCAAACCATCTTGGAGGTGAAATGCTATGTTTGTTCAAAGTAAATAATCGTAAACCCAAGGGGTTTCACATTACATTGACAATCAGTCCTAGAAACTGACTGCTTGTGGCTCTGGAGACTTTATATTCCACATCAGATATAAAAATAGACAGGTTCTCGATTCTTTCATAACCTAAAAATCAAAGAGACATAATCTGTCTTCCTAAGCCAGCAAGTTGTAGTGGTAACTGGCATGACTTCTAAATCCTTGACTTGTCTATGACTTCAAAATCCCTTTTTATGTGGTTTTACATTTTATAGGTAATTGATAGTAAATACTCATCTTAAATTGCCAAGATGTTATACCCAAAAATAGTTTAGGTTTAGAGAGATTTATATCTTAACATAAAAGACCACCTGAAGCATCAGCTGAAATGAAGGGTACAGCTTTATGTAGTAAGACTTTCTAATAAGCAACATTACTTGTACTCTGTTAAACTAAAAACCTGGAATATTCTCAGCTGTATTTTTTTTTCAAGGGAAGTGCACTGCTGGGCAGACATAGCCTGACCCTGAACAACCCTTCATGTAGCTGGGACAGGCGCAGTGCCGAGATTTCAGCTGAGGACAACTCCCTTCCCGTTCTTAGAAGCAGAGTGGAGAGAAAGGGGAAGCACAAGGCTGTGTTTTACCACTTGACTTTCACTGATATCTTATTTTAGGCAGGAAATGTAATGTAGCTTGGGTGTGACAGCAAAATACATGTACTGCAACAGTACATAATAAAAATTAAGTGATGAAAAACCATGAGATTGATACCCCGAACAAGCTGTTCTACTCTCGTAAATATGTCTTTGAACTTCTTAAAATTTCCCTTGTTTTATGTCTTCAAGCAAAATCTGCAATAAATGAGCAGCTTTTGACATGACATGGTCACTTTGCTCTTCTAGTATGAGTTTGTTTCTTTTTCACTAATTTTGAAAACCTGGACAAGACTTATTTATGTATATCTGTATTATTGATTTAACTCAAGAATGTTTGGTTAGGTGTTGGTAGAATGGGTCTTAGGCTAGGTTCACATTGCGTTAGGGCAATCCGTTAAGCGCATAGCGCTAGCGGAGTGCGCTAACGCAATGTTTATTTTGGGGCCGCGTTCGCGTCCCTGCTAGCGCAGATCCCCATTCTGCGCTAGTGAGGGACGGACCTCAGATGCTTCTCGGACGCTGCAAGCAGCATCCGAGGTCTGTCACAAAAGAACGGCACATCGCTAGCGCGTGCCGAAAATGGCATGCGCTAGCGATGCGATACAGGCAGAAATCACATTGCTGTCAATGGGTGCGCTAACAGACCAGTTGCACGGCGTTAATTACGACATTTTCGCCGTGCAACGCAGTCCGTTAGCGTTAACCCATTAACTCAATATGAACCTAGCCTTAGCACCCTGGCAATACACCTTAAATATTGTTACTGTTTCCAAGACACTGCCTCTACCACTAACACCTTGTTAGGGCTAGCGGAATGCAACAAATAATTAGAGAAAAGGAATAAGGTGCGTTCGCAGCCCGGGGTCCACCGTGCAGAGATGGAACCTGCTGCTAAGCAATGACGAACAATATGGTGGTAAAATGAGAATTCACACATGGGTTAGCTTCACCCTGTGTGAAAGAAGTGAACCCTGTTGTGTCACAGAGCTGCAGTACCGCACGTAACAGAAATAATAATAAAGTAGCATGAGAGTGCATGCGCGGAGATAGCGCATGGCGCGGTACTGGCGGTCACAGTAATAGACACTGTTTGTCTACTAGTGTTGGTAACAAGTCGGGCGCTAGATTACAATCATCCTCCTTACTCGAGCATTCAAACACAAGGGAGGGGATATTTAAAGAGTGACTTTCACTCACAAAACACACACGTAAACAAGAGTATACTAGTGCATGGCCGTGCGGCCATGAGAACCTTTTATAGCTGCAGCAAGTTCAAGACCTTCCTAGAGGACCAGTGAGAACTGCTACAGTAGCTGAGCAACTTCAGGACCTTCCTAGAGGACCAATAGGAGCTGCTGCAGTACCTGAGCATGTGACCCCAGGACTCCACTGAGAGATCTTCCTTTGGGCATACTCATAAGGGAAAAAGCAGGACTTAGTCCCAGAGACGTCTGCTCGCCGCTGATCAGTACAGGCTACAATTGCAGAGCCTGGAAAGGCAGCAGTAACCCTTTGCACAGAAGCAGACTGAGCAAGACGCTGGGACCGACGTCTCCGCTGAGCAGGCTCTACTGTGGCTGATGCAGAATGAGAGACTGCAGCAGACATGGTTCGAGATTACCCCTGTGCAGCGGCGGGAACTCGACTCCTAACATTACTCCCCCTCCTTGGGCCTCGCTACGCTCAAAGTCCGCAATGAGCAGCGGAGCCCGAATGTGCTCTACAGGTTCCCAGGTTCTGTCCTCAGGACTGTGGCCCTTCCAGTTTTTTTGCCACGTACCACCTTGCACCCCATGATAGCATTTACCTCGTACTCATCCATGGACGAACCCGATGTCCCGGCAGATGACTCAGAAAACCGGGACATATAGATGGGCTTTAAGAGGGAAATGTGGAAGGTGTCGGTGATACCAAGGCGCGAGGAATAGCCAAATGGTAGACCACAGGGTTAACCTGTTCCAGAACCTTGAAAGGTCCAATGTAGCGAGGCGCAAACTTAGTGGACTCAACTCGCAGCCTGATGTTACAGGCGGAGAGCCACACTAAGTCGCCAGGAACAAAGGTCGGAGCGGGGCAACAGTGAGCATCGGCAGAAATGCTCATTCTCTCCTTGGACACCCGAATGGCATCCTGTGTGTGGTCCCAAATGTCACGTGCCTCCACTGCCCAGTCTGCAACCCTGGAATCAGTGGATGACATGGGCATGGGCACAGGGACAAGTGGATGCTGGCTGTAATTAAGGAAAAAAGGAGTCTGCCCAGTGGAATCGGCTATGGTGTTGTTCAGAGCAAATTCTGCCCAAGGTAGCAAAGATGCCCAGTCATCCTGCCTAGCAGAGACAAAATGTTGCAAATATGTCACCAGAGTCTGGTTGGCACTCTCTACCAACCCATTCGTCTCGGTATGATATGCAGAGGAGAGATTTAGTTCCATGCTGAGTAGACGACAGAGCTCTCTCCAAAACTGAGACTCGAACTGGGGACCCCGGTCACTAACAATTTAATCAGGCATGCCATGTAAACGGAAAATGTGTTTAATGAACAATGCTGCCAAGGCCCGTACAGAAGGTAACCGTGGAAGCGGCACCAAGTGCACCATCTTAGAGAAATGATCGGTGACTCCCCAGATAACAGTGCAGTACGTACTCGCCAAGAGCTAAGATGTCCTCTTGGTCCCAAAATGTCCACCCACCCTGGACGAGTGAGCCCAAAAAAGAACCTCCGGTCGCAAATTAGATGGAACAAAAATCTTGCCTGGGGGCACAGACTCTAGCGAAATCAGAGCCACAGTTCTCAGGCTCTCAGAAGGGACAATAAGCCAAGGCTCCTCCTACTCAGATGACACTACGGAGCGAGAGAGAGCGTCGGTACGAATGTTCTCCCCGAAGAGAAAATGGAGAGTAAAATGGAATGGGGAGAAGAACAGGGACCATCTAGCCTGGCAAGAGTTCAGCCACTGGGCCATCTGTAAGTATACCAAGTTCTTGTGGTCTGTGAACACTTGGAAGGGAAAGCGAGCTCCCTCCAAGAGGTGTCTCCACTCTGAGAAAGCCAACTTCATGGCTAGCAACTCCCTGTCCCCGATGGAATAATTCCTCTCCGCTGGTGAAAAGGTCTTGGAGAAGAAGAAGCAAGGATACTTCCGACCTTGAACATCCTTTTGGAAGAGGACTGCTCCAGCACCAACGGATGAGGCATCCACCTCCATAATAAATGGCTTATCTACATTGGGGTGATGTAGGATGCGAGTGCTAGCGAAGTGTGACTTAATCGAAAGAAAGGCTTTGGAGACCTCCTCCGACCACAACTTGGGATTTGCTCCCTTCTTGGTGAGGGCAACCAAGGGAGCTACCAAAGTTGAGAAGTGTGGGATGAACTGTGATAGTAATTAGTTAATCCAATAAATAACCACTTGTATGCAAAATATATGTCATGCACTACTAAACATAAATCATCCCAAACAAAACGTGCAACACAAAGACACTGTATTAAAATTAATTTTATTAATGGTAGTATAAAATACAAAATAATAACATACACAAATAAAGCTGATAAAATTCGAACACACTATGGTGGTATAATAGGACATCTCAAATATAAACAAACTAAATAAATACTGCCAATACCTCCGAGGGCCCCCGGAAGAAGGCATTCAGCCAAAACGTACGTAGGGACTGAGCACCTATAGGTATGTGGAGCCTCTTTTAACTATCTAACCTTTATTTATGCTACCTATGCCGCTGCTAGTGTCCAATAACAGCGGTTCTATTTAGGCATTGTCTGCACTTTAGTACCCTAATTATATTACCCTATTTTCCTATTGTTGCACTACTTTCTATTGTGGGTCCTAGCGTGGTACTGTGCAACATAAGGTACCCAGTATTAGCTTCCAGCATATCTGCATTTTATTAGCAGCACATAGTATATTATAAGCAGGTTTTTTTTGCACTTTCCAGCGTCTAGGATTAGCAATATTTGCACTAATTTGCACAATTTAGGGACCCAGGTGGATTTATAGTATTAGCACAATTGCACTTTATATCGGTACACTATATATTATATGCAGGGATTCCTTTTTTTTGCATATTCTACTTCTTGCACTAGATCTTTATTTAGCACTATTTGCACACATATACAGTCATGGACAAAAATTTTGAGAATGAGACAAATATTAATTTTTCCAAAGTCTACTGCTTCATTTTTTCTAATGGCAATTTGCATATACTCCTGAATGTCAGAGTGATCAGCTTAACAGCAATTACTGTACTTGCAAAGTCAATATTTGCCCAGAAAATGAACTTTAACCCCCAAAACACATTTCAACATCATTGCAGTCCTGCCTTAAAAGGAGCAGCTAACATCGTTTTAGTGATTGATTGATCCATTAACACAGGTGTGGATGTTGATGAGGACAGGGCTGGCGATCAATCAGTCATGATTAAGTAAGAATGACATCACTGGACACTTTAAAAGGAGGCTGGTGCTTGGTATCATTGTTTCTCTTCAGTTAACCATGGTTATCTCTAAAGAAACACGTGCAGCCATCATTGCACTGCACAAAAATGGCCTAACAGGGAAGAGTATCGCAGCTACAAAGATTGCACCTCAGTCAACAATCTATCGCATCATCAAGAACTTCAAGGAGAGAGCTTCTATTGTTGTCAAAAAGGCTCCAGGGCGCCCAAGAAAGACCAGCAAGCACCAGGACCGTATCTTAAAACTGTTTCAGCTGCGGGAACGGACTACCAGCAGTGCTGAGCTTTCTCAGGAATGGCAGCAGGCTGGTGTGAGTGCTTCTGCACGCACTGTGAGGCGGAGACTCTTTGAGCAAGGCCTGGTTTCAAGGAGGGCAGCAAAGAAGCCACTTCTCTCCAGAAAAAACATCAGGGACCGACTGATATTCTGCAAAAGGTACAGGGAGTGGACTGCTGAGGATTGGGCAAAGTCATTTTCTCTGATGAATCCCCTTTTTGATTGTTTGGGACATCTGGAAAACAGCTTATTCGGAGAAGAAGAGGTGAGCGCTACCACCAGTCTTGTCTCATGCCAACTGTAAAGCATCCTGAAACCATTCATGTGTGGGGTTGCTTCTCAGCCAAGGGAATCGGCTCACTCACAGTCTTGCCTAAAAACACAGCCATGAATAAAGAATGGTACCAGAATGTCCACCAAGAGCAACTTCTCCCAACTGTCCAAGAGCAGTTTGGCGCCCAACAATGCCTTTTCCAGCATGATGGAGCACCTTGCCATAAAGCAAAGGTGATAACTAAATGGCTCATGGAACAAAACATAGAGATTTTGGGTCCATGGCCTGGAAACTCCCCAGATCTTAATCCCATTGAGAACTTGTGGTCAATCATCAAGAGACGGGTGGACAAACAAAAACCAACAAATTATGGCAAAATGCAAGCATTGATTATGCAAGAATGGACTGCTATCAGTCAGGATTTGGTCCAGAAGTTGATTGAGAGCATGCCAGGGAGAATTGCAGAGGTCTTGAAGAAGAAGGGTCAACACTGCAAATATTGACTTGCTGCATTAACTCATTCTAACTGTCAATATAACCTATTGGTACTCATAATATGATTGCAATTATATTTCTGTATGTGATATAAACATCAGACAAACACTAATAAAAACCAGAGGGCAGCAGATCATGTGAAAATATAATTTTGGTGTCATTCTCAAAAATGTTGGCCATGACTGTATATATATATATATATATACAGTGGGGCAAAAAAGTATTTAGTCAGTCAGCAATAGTGCAAGTTCCACCACTTAAAAAGATGAGAGGCGTCTGTAATTTACATCATAGGTAGACCTCAACTATGGGAGACAAACTGAGAAAAAAAAATCCAGAAAATCACATTGTCTGTTTTTTTAACATTTTATTTGCATATTATGGTGGAAAATAAGTATTTGGTCAGAAACAAACAATCAAGATTTCTGGCTCTCACAGACCTGTAACTTCTTCTTTAAGAGTCTCCTCTTTCCTCCACTCATTACCTGTAGTAATGGCACCTGTTTAAACTTGTTATCAGTATAAAAAGACACCTGTGCACACCCTCAAACAGTCTGACTCCAAACTCCACTATGGTGAAGACCAAAGAGCTGTCAAACGACACCAGAAACAAAATTGTAGCCCTGCACCAGGCTGGGAAGACTGAATCTGCAATAGCCAACCAGCTTGGAGTGAAGAAATCAACAGTGGGAGCAATAATTAGAAAATGGAAGACATACAAGACCACTGATAATCTCCCTCGATCTGGGGCTCCACGCAAAATCCCACCCCGTGCGGTCAGAATGATCACAAGAACGGTGAGCAAAAATCCCAGAACCACGCGGGGGGACCTAGTGAATGAACTGCAGAGAGCTGGGACCAATGTAACAAGGCCTACCATAAGTAGCACACTACGCCACCATGGACTCAGATCCTGCAGTGCCAGACGTGTCCCACTGCTTAAGCCAGTACATGTCCGGGCCCGTCTGAAGTTTGCTAGAGAGCATTTGGATGATCCAGAGGAGTTTTGGGAGAATGTCCTATGGTCTGATGAAACCAAACTGGAACTGTTTGGTAGAAACACAACTTGTCGTGTTTGGAGGAAAAAGAATACTGAGTTGCATCCATCAAACACCATACCTACTGTAAAGCATGGTGGTGGAAACATCATGCTTTGGGGCTGTTTCTCTGCTAAGGGGCCAGGACGACTGATCCGGGTACATGAAAGAATGAATGGGACCATGTATCGTGAGATTTTGAGTGCAAACCTCCTTCCATCAGCAAGGGCATTGAAGATGAAACGTGGCTGGGTCTTTCAACATGACAATGATCCAAAGCACACCGCCAGGGCAACGAAGGAGTGGCTTTGTAAGAAGCATTTCAAGGTCCTGGAGTGGCCTAGCCAGTCTCCAGATCTCAACCCTATAGAAAACCTTTGGAGGGAGTTGAAAGTCCGTGTTGCCAAGCGAAAAGCCAAAAACATCACTACTCTAGAGGAGATCTGCATGGAGGAATGGGCCAACATACCAACAACAGTGTGTGGCAACCTTGTGAAGACTTACAGAAAACGTTTGACCTCTGTCATTGCCAACAAAGGATATATTACAAAGTATTGAGATGAAATTTTGTTTCTGACCAAATACTTATTTTCCACCATAATATGCAAATAAAATGTTAAAAAAAACAGACAATGTGATTTTCTGGATTTTTTTTTCTCAGTTTGTCTCCCATAGTTGAGGTCTACCTATGATGTAAATTACAGACGCCTCTCATCTTTTTAAGTGGTGGAACTTGCACTATTGCTGACTGACTAAATACTTTTTTGCCCCACTGTATATATATTATTAGTTGGGTTGTGCAATATATCTAGCAGTATATATATTATTTTTTCATATATATTTTTGTGTTTATTAGTTTGTTTCACATACACTGTTTTCAGTACCTTTATTAATTATTTGGAATTTTTGTATATTTTTTTATCTTGTGCACTTTTGCTAATTTTTCATATTATATTATATATATATTAAATATGGTATATTTCTTGTCCACTATTTTTCTATCTGGGTATATATAATTATATATTTATCATATTTTGTGTGCAATATTAGTGCCATATAGGTATTGGCAGTATTTATTTAGTTTGTTTATATTTGAGGTATCCTATTATACCACCATAGTGTGTTCTAATTTTATCAGCTTTATTTGTGTATATTATTATTTTGTATTTTATACTACCATTAATAAAATTAATTTTAATACAGTGTCTTTGTGTTGCACGTTTTGTTTAGGATGATTTATGTGATAGTAATTAATAAACCCCATAAAGCGCTGCACCACTTTAAGACAATGGGGTTCTTGCCAGTCCATCACAGCCTGTAGCTTGGCAGGACCCATAGCCAATCCCTGGGCAGAGATGATATAGCCAAGGAATGGCAAGGACTCCTTCTCAAACACACACTTCTCCAACTTGGCGTAGAGGGCGTTTGCCCCTAAAAGGTCGAAGACTTTGCGAACATCTCTCCGATGTGAGTCAATATGAGAATATCATCCAGATAGACTACGACTGAGGTGATGAGCATCTCCCCGAAGATGTCGTTCACAAAGTCTTGTAAAACGGCTGGGGCATTACAGAGCCTGAAGGGCACCACCAGATAATCATAGTGCCCATCCCTGGTGTTAAAAGCCGTCTTCAATTCATCCCCCTAATGGATGCAAATCAGGTTGTAAGCACCCCGCAGGTCTAACTTAGTAAATACCCTTGCTCCCCGTAGCCTATCAAAAAGTTCAGATATCAGGGGTAGTGGGTATTTATTTTTAACGGTGATGGCGTTAAGACCCCTGTAGTCTATGCATGGATGTAGTTCTCCATTCTTCTTCTGCACAAAGAAGAAGCCAGCCCTGCAGGTGACACTGACTTCCTAATGAATCCTCTTGCCAGATTCTCTTGTATGTACTGGGACATTGCCTCCATCTCTGGAAGAGATAATGGATAGACTTGACCCCAGGGAGGCTCTGCACCAGGCAAGAGGTCAATAGGACAGTCATAGGACAGTCATAGGGGCGGTGAGGCGGAAGAGTCTCCGCAGCCCTTTTGGAGAACACGTCTGCATAGGACCAATAGTGCTTGAGGAGAGAGGAAAGATTTGCGGGTACCTATGTAGTAGCAACCTAAAACACACTCCTTCGGACATCTACCCTCACAGGATTTACTCCATCCCAAAATTTTTGATGAGGACCACTCTATATGAGGAAAATGATAGTGAAGCCATGGTATCCCCAACAGGACCTTATCAATTCCTTCAGGAAGATAATCTCCTGATGTGATGGAGACATAGAAAGAGTGAATGGAATGGTTTGATGTAACATACATAGTAACATAGTAACATAGTTAGTAAGGCCGAAAAAAGACATTTGTCCATCCAGTTCAGCCTATATTCCATCATAATAAATCCCCAGATCTACGTCCTTCTACAGAACCTAATAATTGTATGATACAATATTGTTCTGCTCCAGGAAGACATCTAGGCCTCTCTTGAACCCCTCGACTGAGTTCGCCATCACCACCACCTCAGGCAAGCAATTCCAGATTCTCACTGCCCTAACAGTAAAGAATCCTCTTCTATGTTGGTGGAAAAACCTTCTCTCCTCCAGACGCAAAGAATGCCCCCTTGTGCCCGTCACCTTCCTTGGTATAAACAGATCCTCAGCGAGATATTTGTATTGTCCCCTTATATACTTATACATGGTTATTAGATCGCCCCTCAGTCGTCTTTTTTCTAGACTAAATAATCCTAATTTCGCTAATCTATCTGGGTATTGTAGATCTCCCATCCCCTTTATTAATTTTGTTGCCCTCCTTTGTACTCTCTCTAGTTCCATTATATCCTTCCTGAGCACCGGTGCCCAAAACTGGACACAGTACTCCATGTGCGGTCTAACTAGGGATTTGTACAGAGGCAGTATAATGCTCTCATCATGTGTATCCAGTCCTCTTTTAATCACCCCATGATCCTGTTTGCCTTGGCAGCTGCTGCCTGGCACTGGCTGCTCCAGGTAAGTTTATCATTAACTAGGATCCCCAAGTCCTTCTCCCTGTCAGATTTACCCAGTGGTTTCCCATTCAGTGTGTAATGGTGATATTGATTCCTTCTTCCCATGTGTATAACCTTACATTTATCATTGTTAAACCTCATCTGCCACCTTTCAGCCCAAGTTTCCAACTTATCCAGATCCATCTGTAGCAGAATACCATCTTCTCTTGTATTAACTGCTTTACATAGTTTTGTATCATCTGCAAATATCAATATTTTACTGTGTAAACCTTCTACCAGATCATTAATGAATATGTTGAAGAGAACAGGTCCCAATACCGACCTCTGTGGTACCCCACTGGTCACAGCGACCCAGTTAGAGACTATACCATTTATAACCACCCTCTGCTTTCTATCACTAAGCCAGTTACTAACCCATTTACACACATTTTCCCCCAGACCCAGCATTCTCATTTTGTGTACCAACCTCTTGTGCGGCACGGTATCAAACGCTTTGGAAAAATCGAGATATACCACGTCCAATGATTCACCGTGGTCCAGCCTATAGCTCACCTCTTCATAAAAACTGATTAGATTGGTTTGACAGGAGCGATTTCTCATAAACCCATGCTGATATGGAGTTAAACAGTTATTCTCATTGAGATAATCCAGAATAACATCCCTCAGAAACCCTTCAAATATTTTACCAACAATAGAGGTTAGACTTACTGGCCTATAATGTGTAATCTGTGAGGGTAGTGTTGACCCATTTACCACTCGAACGGTCGCAGGTTTGGCGAGCATCACCAGGGGAATTGCGTGACGCTGGGCGAAAGCAGATGACATGAAATTGCCTTCCACCCTGGAGTCCAGGCAAAGCTCTACCATAAGAGTGGATGGGCCTATGGTAATTGTTTCCTTGAAGGACAATTTAGAGGAAAACATCTCCGTGTCTAGTGTACCTCCTCCAACTACCACTAGACGCCGATGTTCCCCGACCGCTGAGAACACTTGGAGGCAAGATGTCCTGAATGTGGGCAAACATGACAGACCTTAAGTGCACGAGCGGGCCAGCACTTAGATCCCACATGCAACACCTCTACGGCCTCATGTGACTCGGACGCCTGGACCAGAGATTCCTGAGGTTTGGTGAAGATGGGAGCCAGCCGAAACCTCTGCCTATACTGGGCTAGCTCCAACCTTCGCTCGTGAAAACGAAGGTCGATGCGTTTTGACATAGCTATGAGCTCCTCCAGTGTGGCGGGAATCTCCCTGGTGGCCAAAGTGTCCTTCACATGGTCAGCCAGCCCTCTCCAAAATACCGGGATAAGGGCTTTATCCGACCATTCCAGCTCAGACGCTAATGTCCAAAATTGGACGGCAAATTGGCTGACCATGGACGAACCCTGAGTCAATGCCAGCAGTTGGAGCGCCGTATCATGGGTGACTTGGGGTCCTAAAAGACCTGTTTCAGAGTGCTCAAAAACCAAGGAGCACTCTGCACCACATGATTGTCATGCTCCTACAGTGGCGTAGCCCACTCCAATGCCCTGTCCGACAGCAGAGAAATTATAAATCCCACCTTTGCCCGCTTTGTGGGAAAACGTGCAGTCAGGAGCTCGAGGTGAATACCGCACTGGCTCACAAAACCCCTACAGGATTTACTGTCACCAGAGTATTTCTCTGGCAGCGGGAGGTGAGATAAGGTTGGAACAGAGATGGCATTGGGTAAACCTGCCGCAGACACACTAGCAGCCTGAACAGCTAGTTGCGGTAACATCCACCGCTGAGGTTGAACGCTCGAGAGCCGCCAACCTGCCCTCCAGCAGCTGGATGTACCCCTGAGATTGTTGTTCATCCATCATTACTTAGCCAGACCCTGGCACTAGTATAATGTTAGGGCTAGCGGAACACACCAAATAATTAGAGAAAAGGAATAAGGTGCAGTCGCAGCCTGGGGTCCACCGTGCAGAGATGGAACCTGCTGCTAAGCAATGACGAACTATATGGCGGTAAAATGAGGATACCCACACGGGTTAGCTTCACCCTGTGTGAAAGAAGCAAACCCTGTTGTGTCACAGAGCCGCAGTACCGCACGTAACAGAAATAATAATAAAGTAGCATGAGAGTGCATACAGGAAAGCGCAGAGATAGTGCACGGCGCCGCACTGGCGGTCACAGTAATAGACGCTGTTTGTCTACTAGTGTTGGTAAATTACTATCATCCTCATTACGCGAGCATTTAAACTCAAGGGAGGGATGTTTAAAGAGCAACTTTCACTCACAATACACACACGTAAACAAGAGTATACTAGCGCATGGCCGTGCGGCCATGCGAACCTTTTATAGCTGCAGCAAGTTCAGGACCTTCCTAGAGGACCAATGAGAACTGCTACAGTAACTGAGCAACTTCAGAACCTTCCTAGAGGACCAGTAGGAGCTGCTGCAGTACCTGAGCATGAGAGATCTTCCTTTGGGCATGCTCAGAAGGGAAAAAGCAGGACTTAGTCCCAGAGACGTCTGCTCAACGCTGATCAGTACAGGCTACAATGGCAGAGCCTGGAAAGGCAGCAGTAACCCTTTGCACAGAGGTAGACTGAGCGAGACGCTGGGACTCCACTGAGCAGGCTCCACTGCGGCTGATGCAGAATGAGAGACTGCAGCAGACATGGTTCGAGATTCCCACTGTGCAGCGGCGGGGACTCGACTCCTAACACACCTCTACATGGCTTTACAACACCCTAACTCTGCCGTTAACACCATATTAGTTACTGTAGCACTGTATCATTGGAAGTACACACCCAACCACTGACACTAGTTTTCCTGCCAACTCCTAACCATTTGTCTGGGAAGATCCTTGTTACATATCATGGTCCTTGTACTATATCAAATCCCTTTTTTTAAAGAATTTTTGGAACTGATACTTTTTTTTTGAATTGTGCTCTACAAATTATTATCTTTGGAACTCATCTTTAGTAGAAATCCACTCTGACCAAAGAAATCCATAGGGCAACTGTTCAAAATGAAAGAATAAAGGCGTTTGACTGCTTGGGATTTCTTATTTTACAAATTACACTTAATAAAAAAAAAGTTAAATGTGTGGATGTGCACAGCTGTAGACATGCTGAGAATTACATGATGCCCGGATCATTAGGGAAATTTATTTTTGGCCTAAAATGTTGCTTTCTGTAAGTCATATTACATCTGAGATTCAGTAAATTATATTAATTTATGTGATTCCGTTACTGCGCTAAAGCCAAAGAAAAAATATGTGCAGTGGATGTCTATTGTAGATTCTACAGATTATGGGTCAAAGTATTAATGTAATTAAGACCTAACGCCACTTGAAAAACCACTGATTTGTAATCTAAAAAAACATTATTATGCGTCTCTTGTTCTACCTGTTCTGATGCCAACTTTATGACATCAGTCTGTTACTTCCTGAATCAGTGACCAAAACGTCTATATAAATCATATACAATATGTGGCAAATTTATTTTGATTTTTTTCGGCCATAAATGCTTTGAAATTTTTGGTGTGCAAGCTAAATACCATATTTATAAAAGCTCTTCTTAGTATTTCAGCAAGTGCGACATTTTAAAAAAATTTTTTTTTTAGAGTTTCAGAGTTGCGCATGGTACTACTCATTTACTAATATTGTTCTCATAATTTACCGCTTATTAGAATTCCAGGACTGATGTACTGTTAGGTGTTTTTAGCCAATGCAACATTAGTCAATAGCCGTTTTCTTCCAGATATCCATACAGCTTAAAGGCGTTGTCCGGACTTAAACTTGTGAATACTCACATTTCGCACACAGATGTCACATCTGATTACAAAAATTTGTAGAAAATGAGATTAATTCTAACAAGAGATGAGTGGATCTTTTGAAATTCCAATTTGCTGACTTCGCCAAATTTTCGCCAAAAATTAGATTTGTGGCGAATAAATTTGCTCAAATTTCAATACTGAAAAGTATTGCTCATAAGAGTTTACACTCTATTGAAGAGAGAAATTTACTCAGTGACTCTAGAAATTGAAAACAATACATACTGTGCTCCAGTGGGAACCGTTGATCTGTGATGACTCAGGTAATCATAACCACTGTATGAGGCATGATAATCCTCTAGACATCATAGCTCAAAAACATAAGTCCAAATAAACTAAGTAGAGGTTAGACACTACAAAAATCGTTAGAGCAACCAGTTCAGGTGGTAAGTATATCAACCTGATGTGAAGAGATTCCCAAGAGGTAAGGATAAAAAATGTATTTTTATTGATTCACAACATTAAAATAACTTAAAAAGACAGGGGATATGACCTCCAAAGAGGAAGGGGACACAGCTGTTGCAACGCCAAAATAAAAACCTATTAATAATGGTGGGGAGATAAGGCAAGTGAAGGGGGGCGTCGATGAAGTAGAAGGTTCCAAAGTGGTTAGGCTGTGTGTTTATACAAAGTGAATATATGAGTTTAGATATTGCAGTGCTGTCCACTAAAGGCTCTGCAGGGTACATATATCAAGGTACTTTGTATAATAAAAACAAAAGTCAATTGTATGAAACACCCACAAAAAAAAGTTCATGGAATAAATCATAGTCTTTAGGGTACTCTCAAAATCATAGCTGCAGATCATTATGAGGAAGCCTGTACTGCAATGCATAATGATTTTTAAGTGCTCTTTGATGCTTCAGTAGTGTGGGAAATTATTCTGGGCACATTTTTTTGTGAACTGGGAATCAAATCTCAAAATGTTCGAATTTGTGAGAAACTGCGAATTTCAGGAAATTTGACTCAAACTCGATCTTCCATTAATTGAGCCACTCATCTATAATTCTAACCAAATCTAACCTAGTACTAACTCAGGACTTTTATTTACTTATTTAACTGATGTGGATATGATGTAGCACCATCATATCCACAGCACTTTACGGACATTATCATCACTGTACCCTTTGGTGCTTACAATTTAAGCTTCCTATCAGTTTGCCTTAAAGTGAACCTGTCAGCAGGATTGTGTGTAAAGGTTGACCAGGGTTGTAGTCATAACAGAGGACATCGCAACACCTGAGCCCTGGCCTCCCTTCACTGACACTCTCCGGATACTGTGGAGCATCCTTTTCTCTACATACTGGGGAATGTAATGTTCCTTAGACGAATGAGCAGATGCACAGCCACAGTAGAACTTGAAATGCAACACTTCATATCACATATCAACTCATCATTTCTTTCCCTATTTGCCTTGTCACATGGTTCTACAACGGGTCGTACCTCTCTATATGCTTCACCGGTATGTTGCCTGTCCAGCGGGGCTTCCTTTGGGAGTTCCTTCCACTGCTTTGCCTCAGCTAGAAAGGCTTCTGCCCGTGCTAGGTTCTGCCACATGCTGAACATCAGCCCGCTTGATCCTGCTGTGACACTTCTCTAGAGGTACCTTCCTGACAGCACTTCTGTACATATCTGTTATTCCCAGCTATCTGTCTTAGCTTGTAATATGGACTGATGCTGACCCACGCTGGGGAAATGATGCTGACTCCCCACTATCTGGATGTCTGGGAACTATCTTCTGTTCAAACATTATGAGTGTTTCTAACTAGCATAGGCCGCATGCCGCCCAAGCACACAGGGGTCTGAGCCCCGACTTAGCTTCTCCAGCTCCTGAGTCCGACTAACTTACAAACAAGGAAGCTCTCTTCTTCTAGTCTAGTGACCCCTCCCCTATCCATTATGTTACGAAGAGTTATAATAGTGAGCTCAATACCCGCATCTAGTGGCCCAAGGTAACCACTTCACTCTCCCTATACTAAACTATATGAGGTAGCATAAACATAGGTTCAACATTGTGCAAATGGCAGCGACATAACGGGATAACGACAATACATATAAACATCCCTTTATCATGGGGGGTTAAAGGGATAAAACCACCACCTCTTTACATGTGCACAGTAACCTACCGACAGTGTCAGGTTGGTGCTGTTATACTGATTAAAATTATATATTGGGTGATGAAATCTGTCTTGTGGTTGTTGTTTAATTTTAATTTGCAGTTTTCAGTTAATGAGATTCTTGTTCTTCAGGGTGGCCTATGTGGGGGGATCCTCATGTGTTGCTCTGTTCACATATTCATCTTCATGGGCTTATGACAGGTCACTGATCTTTCACTTGCAGGTAAAGAAGCTGCGGAGACACCATCACGTGTTTCTCGACGCAAGCAGTGAATAGCCAGGCCTTTCCCCGGGAAGGAACAACCACGGGAAGGGCAGCATCCTATGAAGGAAAGCCACCTATGCCAAGCATGGTATCCATCCACAGACAGCTGTTTCGGGGTGTTTGCCCCTCATCAGTGTGGAGTAGGAATCTGGCTATTAGGAGCAGTGCCTAGTAAAAAGGCTATAAAGGCACAGATGATTGGCCTCAGGGAGACCAAAACATCCAACACTGCGGAGACACCATCACGTGTTTCTCAACGCAGTGATTCCAGAACACTGCCCCCATCCCTTATGGGAAATATGCAGATGCAGGTAAAGAAGCTGCAGAGACACCATCACGTGTTTCTCGACGCAAGCAGTGAATAGCCAGGTCTTTCCCCGGGAAGGAACAACCACGGGAAGGGCAGCATCCTATGAAGGAAAGCCACCTATGCCAAGCATGGTATCCATCCACAGACAGCTGTTTCGGGGTGTTTGCCCCTCATCAGTGTGGAGTAGGAATCTGGCTATTAGGAGCAGTGCCTAGTAAAAAGGCTATAAAGGCACAGATGATTGGCCTCAGGGAGACCAAAACATCCAACACTGCGGAGACACCATCACGTGTTTCTCAACGCATTGATTCCAGAACACTGCCCCCATCCCTTATGGGAAATATGCAGATGCAGGTAAAGAAGCTGCGGAGACACCATCACGTGTTTCTCGACGCAAGCAGTGAATAGCCAGGCCTTTCCCCGGGAAGGAACAACCACGGGAAGGGCAGCATCCTATGAAGGAAAGCCACCTATGCCAAGCATGGTATCCATCCACAGACAGCTGTTTCGGGGTGTTTGCCCCTCATCAGTGTGGAGTAGGAATCTGGCTATTAGGAGCAGTGCCTAGTAAAAAGGCTATAAAGGCACAGATGATTGGCCTCAGGGAGACCAAAACATCCAACACTGCGGAGACACCATCACGTGTTTCTCAACGCAGTGATTCCAGAACACTACCCCCATCCCTTATGGGAAATATGCAGATGCAGGTAAAGAAGCTGCGGAGACACCATCACGTGTTTCTCGACGCAAGCAGTGAATAGCCAGGCCTTTCCCCGGGAAGGAACAACCACGGGAAGGGCAGCATCCTATGAAGGAAAGCCACCTATGCCAAGCATGGTATCCATCCACAGACAGCTGTTTCGGGGTGTTTGCCCCTCATCAGTGTGGAGTAGGAATCTGGCTATTAGGAGCAGTGCCTAGTAAAAAGGCTGTAAAGGCACAGATGATTGGCCTCAGGGAGACCAAAACATCCAACACTGCGGAGACACCATCACGTGTTTCTCAACGCAGTGATTCAAGAACACTGCCCCCATCCCTTATGGGAAATATGCATCTGTGGATGGATACCATGCTTGGCATAGGTGGCTTTCCTTCATAGGATGCTGCCCTTCCCGTGGTTGTTCCTTCCCGGGGAAAGGCCTGGCTATTCACTGCTTGCGTCGAGAAACACGTGATGGTGTCTCCGCAGCTTCTTTACCTGCATCTGCATATTTCCCATAAGGGATGGGGGCAGTGTTCTGGAATCAATGCGTTGAGAAACACGTGATGGTGTCTCCGCAGTGTTGGATGTTTTGGTCTCCCTGAGGCCAATCATCTGTGCCTTTATAGCCTTTTTACTAGGCACTGCTCCTAATAGCCAGATTCCTACTCCACACTGATGAGGGGCAAACACCCCGAAACAGCTGTCTGTGGATGGATACCATGCTTGGCATATGTGGCTTTCCTTCATAGGATGCTGCCCTTCCCGTGGTTGTTCCTTCCCGGGGAAAGACCTGGCTATTCACTGCTTGCGTCGAGAAACACGTGATGGTGTCTCCGCAGCTTCTTTACCTGCATCTGCATATTTCCCATAAGGGATGGGGGCAGTGTTCTGGAATCAATGCGTTGAGAAACACGTGATGGTGTCTCCGCAGTGTTGGATGTTTTGGTCTCCCTGAGGCCAATCATCTGTGCCTTTATAGCCTTTTTATTAGGCACTGCTCCTAATAGCCAGATTCCTACTCCACACTGATGAGGGGCAAACACCCCGAAACAGCTGTCTGTGGATGGATACCATGCTTGGCATAGGTGGCTTTCCTTCATAAGATGCTGCCCTTCCCGTGGTTGTTCCTTCCCGGGGAAAGGCCTGGCTATTCACTGCTTGCATCGAGAAACACGTGATGGTGTCTCCGCAGCTTCCTTACCTGCATCTGCATATTTCCCATAAGGGATGGGGGCAGTGTTCTGGAATCACTGCGTTGAGAAACACGTGATGGTGTCTCCGCAGTGTTGGATGTTTTGGTCTCCCTGAGGCCAACAATCTGTGCCTTTATAGCCTTTTTACTAGGCACTGCTCCTAATAGCCAGATTCCTACTCCACACTGATGAGGGGCAAACACCCCGAAACAGCTGTCTGTGGATGGATACCATGCTTGGCATAGGTGGCTTTCCTTCATAGGATGCTGCCCTTCCCGTGGTTGTTCCTTCCCGGGGAAAGGCCTGGCTATTCACTGCTTGCGTCGAGAAACACGTGATGGTGTCTCCGCAGCTTCTTTACCTGCATCTGCATATTTCCCATAAGGGATGGGGGCAGTGTTCTGGAATCACTGCGTTTAGAAACACGTGATGGTGTCTCCGCAGTGTTGGATGTTTTGGTCTCCCTGAGGCCAATCATCTGTGCCTTTATAGCCTTTTTACTAGGCACTGCTCCTAATAGCCAGATTCCTACTCCACACTGATGAGGGGCAAACACCCCGAAACAGCTGTCTGTGGATGGATACCATGCTTGGCATAGGTGGCTTTCCTTCATAGGATGCTGCCCTTCCCGTGGTTGTTCCTTCCCGGGGAAAGGCCTGGCTATTCACTGCTTGCGTCGAGAAACACGTGATGGTGTCTCCGCAGCTTCTTTACCTGCATCTGCATATTTCCCATAAGGGATGGGGGCAGTGTTCTGGAATCACTGCGTTGAGAAACACGTGATGGTGTCTCCGCAGTGTTGGATGTTTTGGTCTCCCTGAGGCCAATCATCTGTGCCTTTATAGCCTTTTTACTAGGCACTGCTCCTAATAGCCAGATTCCTACTCCACACTGATGAGGGGCAAACACCCCGAAACAGCTGTCTGTGGATGGATACCATGCTTGGCATAGGTGGCTTTCCTTCATAGGATGCTGCCCTTCCCGTGGTTGTTCCTTCCCGGGGAAAGGCCTGGCTATTCACTGCTTGCGTCGAGAAACACGTGATGGTGTCTCCGCAGCTTCTTTACCTGCATCTGCATATTTCCCATAAGGGATGGGGGCAGTGTTCTGGAATCACTGCGTTGAGAAACACGTGATGGTGTCTCCGCAGTGTTGGATGTTTTGGTCTCCCTGAGGCCAATCATCTGTGCCTTTATAGCCTTTTTACTAGGCACTGCTCCTAATAGCCAGATTCCTACTTCACACTGATGAGGGGCAAACACCCCGAAACAGCTGTCTGTGGATGGATACCATGCTTGGCATAGGTGGCTTTCCTTCATAGGATGCTGCCCTTCCCGTGGTTGTTCCTTCCCGGGGAAAGGCCTGGCTATTCACTGCTTGCGTCGAGAAACACGTGATGGTGTCTCCGCAGCTTCTTTACCTGCATCTGCATATTTCCCATAAGGGATGGGGGCAGTGTTCTGGAATCACTGCGTTGAGAAACACGTGATGGTGTCTCCGCAGTGTTGGATGTTTTGGTCTCCCTGAGGCCAATCATCTGTGCCTTTATAGCCTTTTTACTAGGCACTGCTCCTAATAGCCAGATTCCTACTCCACACTGATGAGGGGCAAACACCCCGAAACAGCTGTCTGTGGATGGATACCATGCTTGGCATAGGTGGCTTTCCTTCATAGGATGCTGCCCTTCCCGTGGTTGTTCCTTCCCGGGGAAAGGCCTGGCTATTCACTGCTTGCGTCGAGAAACACGTGATGGTGTCTCCGCAGCTTCTTTACCTGCATCTGCATATTTCCCATAAGGGATGGGGGCAGTGTTCTGGAATCACTGCGTTGAGAAACACGTGATGGTGTCTCCGCAGTGTTGGATGTTTTGGTCTCCCTGAGGCCAATCATCTGTGCCTTTATAACTGATCTTTCACTGACCTGCTCTCTATTTTACATACTGCATAGAATATTGTGTGGAAAATAAAAATAACATTCGTCACGCAGTCGCCGATGCCTGCACTGTAGCATGATACAATGTATAATATGCATATATTCATTTATGATTTAGTCATATAGTATTGTGGGTAGCAAAAAAAATTATCATCATCAAAATGGCGTGGGCGGCCGCGCCTACGCAGAAGCAGCTATCACATTCCAATAGATGCTACTGCGCAGGCGTTGCCGGTGCCAATGGGCAATAACAAAAAAAGTGGCTCCATCAAGATGGCACTGGCGCCACAAAGCATTTTAATCAGTATAACGGTGCCAACCTGACACTGTAGTTTACTGAGCACAATCCTGCTGACAAGTTCCCTTTCAGGGCACATCCTAGTTTAGGCCCTATTGATGTGATGATTTTTTTAAAAGTTTTTTTCATTACTGCATTCTGAAAGCCATAATGTTTTTGTTTTCTCAATTTTTGTAGCCTCTGGATGGCTTTTGTTTGCAGAATTTCAATGCCACAATTTTTGGGTATATAATACTTACTGATTGACTTTCTGAAGGGTACAGAAAAAAATATTTCAATGCTGTCATTGATTTTTATGCTATAAATTCTGCACTGTTCACAATTTTACATACATAACATGTTAGGCCCCTTTCACACGTTTGTGTAATTTTTTATGCGTACCAGAGACATTTACACACGCACACCCATATTAATCTATGCAGCTGCGTACATGTTCGTGTTTCACGTGGACCATTTTTCCATGTGACCCACACGTAGACATGTCCGTTTTTTCCATCAGCACTGATGATAATATGTACCACACACATATACACCGATGACATAAATGTGACATCCATGTGCCATCTGTGTGACACATACTGGAAAAGAATGCAGAATAGAATAGTTACATAGTTACGTAGGTTGCATAAAGACCTAGGTCCATCAAGTTCAACCTTTCTCCATCAATCGTACATTTCACCACTAATTTAGCTATAACCCGCAATGTTTTATGTATCAAGGAAATCGTCCAGCCCTTTTTTAAAAGCTGTTATGGTGTCGGCCATTACTACCTCTTGTGTAGGCATTCCACAGTCTGACTGCTCTAACTGTTAAAGAACCCTTTCCTGTTTAGCTATCGGAATCTCCTTTCTTCCACTTGTAATGAGTGCCCCCCCAGTTCTTAGTACAGTCAATGGAAGGAATAAGTCATGTGGGAGTGTTTTGTACTGGCCACACATACAGTGGGTGCAGAAAGTATTCAGACCCCTTTAAATTTTTCACTCTTTGTTTCATTGCAGTCATTTAGTAAATTCAAAAAAGTTCCTTTTTTTCACATTAACGTACATTCTGCACCCCATCTTCACTGAAAAGAAAGAAGAACAGAAATGTAGACAATCTAATAAAAAAGAAAAACTGAAATATCACATGGACATAAGTATTCAGACCCTTTGCTCAGACACTCATATTTAAGTCACATGCTGTCCATTTCCTTGTGATCCTCTTTGAGATGGTTCTACTTCTTCATTGAAGTCCTGCTGTGTTTAATTAAACTGATTGGACTTGATTTGGAAAGGTACACACCTGTTTATATACACTCCCTGACAGAAGTTATGTCGCTTATCCATGTTATGTAAATAAAAGCTTAGAACCTGATGTTAAATTCATCCATTGGTTGTATAAATTATTCTTTTGAAAGCTGAAACCCTCCGAAATGTGGTTTCGGTTAAGAAAATAAATTGGCATCAATGCAGAAATATTGATCAGTTAATGGACACAGAATGGTCTGATTTTGGCAAGACAAAAGTTTTGTCGTCCACAGAAAGTAATGTGATATTCAAACAAATAATTAACTTAAAATACAAATATATGTTGCATTACATTGGTGAATGAAGTTGTGGTGCTATTAGAGTTATATTTAATATTTTGTGTGACTTCCATGAGCTTGAAGGACTGCATCCATCGGTTCAACAATGATTCATACAATTTATTAATGAAGTAATCAGGAATATCAAAGAATGCAGTCCTACATGCCTCCCAGAGTTCATATAGATTCTTTGGTTTTGTCTTCCAAGCTTCCTCTTTCATCCTACCCCAAACATGCTCAATGATGTTCATGTCTGGTGACTGGGCTGTTAAGTCCTTGAGCACCTTGATCGTTTTTGCCTGGAGGAACTTTGTTTTAGAGATGGATGTATAAAATGGAGCACCATCCTGCTGCAGAATTTGACCCCTTTTATGATTTGGAATATAAGAGGTAGCTATTACTTCTTGACATTTTAGGCTATTGATATTGCCTTCCACCTTGCAAATGTTTCACACACCCCCATACTGAATGTAACCCCAGACCATGATCTTTCCACCACCAAATTTAACTGTTTTCTGGGTGTATTTTCGATCCATACGGGCTCCAGTAGGTCACCTGCAGTATTTGCGGCTGCTGTGGTGTAATTCTCCTGAAGATTCATCAGAGAAATCCACCTTCTGCCACTTTTCCAGTGTCCATCTGTTTAGTTTAGCAGGCTGTGGGACTATGCAAATGAAACACTTTTTTTATTTGCCTTTTGTTTAGTGCTGGCTTTTGGGCACTGATTTGAACATGGAGGCTATTTTGAGACAGAACCATACAAACTGTTCTAGTTGACACAGGGACTTGACATGACCAGGCCTGTTGGAGCTCTGCTGCAGAGGAAGAGGGGTTTGCTTTGGATTTTCTAACCAAAAATGTTCCTCCTGAGCAGTTGTCTTGTGGGGTCTGCCGGACCTGGGCTTGTCAAACACATCTCCAGTCTCTTCAAATCTTCCTTTAATTCTTTGTACTTGACACTGAGACACATTAAAGTTGCCAGCCACCTCTGCAGTGGATCTGGTCTTCAGCCTCTTGGTAATCCAGGCTTTGGTCACAGGGTGGGTTTTTGGCATGTTGTCAGAGCTCAAGTTGCAGTTCAAGTGAAGGTCTGGGGTGCTGAGTTTCTTTTTATACACACGCTAATTAACCAATCATTTACTGAGCACAGTTGAGGATGTAAACTAGGATTGGGTGCATTATATGACCAGGTGACAAACCTTTTGTCTTGATAAAATCCGACCATTCTGTGTCCATTAACTGATCAATATTTCTGCATTGATGCCAATTTATTTCTTAACCTAAACCACATTTCGTAGGGTTTCAGTTTTCAAAAGAATAATTTATACAACCAATGGATGAATTTAAGTTATAAGGTTATTATTATAATTATTTATTTATTTAGCACCATTAATTCCATGGTGCTGTACATGAGAAAGGAGTTACATACAGGGTTATAGACTTTTATTTACATAACATGGATCAGCGACATAACTTCTGTCAGGGAGTGTAAAACCTCACAGTGCATGTCAGACCAAATGAGAATCATGAGGTCAAAGGAACTGGCCAAGCAGCTAAGAGACAGAATTGTGGCAAGGCACAGATCTGGCAAAGTTACAACAGAATTTCTGCAGTACTCAAGGTTCCTAAGAGCAAAGTGGTCTCCATAATCCTTAAATGGAAGAAGTTTGAGACCACCAGAAGTCTTCCTAGACCTGGCCATCCAGCCAAACTGAGCAATTGTGGGAGAGGAGCCTTGGTGAGAGAGGTAAAGAAGAACCCGAAGATTACTGTAGCTGAGCTCCAGAAATGCAGTAGAAAGATGGGAGAAAGTTCCACAAAGTCAACTATCACTGCAGCCCTCCACCAGTCAGGCCTTTATGGCAAAGAGGCCCAACGGAAGCCTCTCCTCAGTGCAAGACATATGAAAGCCCGCATAGAGTTTGCTAAAAAAAACACATGAAGGACTCCCAGACTATGAGAAATAAGATTCTTTGGTGTGATGAGATGAAGATAGTCCTTTTTGGTGATAATTATAAGCAGTATATGTGGAGAAAACCAGGCACTGCTCATCACCTGCCCAATACAATCCCAATAGTGAAACATGGTGGTGGCAGCATCATGCTATGGGGGTGTTTTTCAGCTGCAGGGACAGGATGACTGGTTTTCATTGAAGGAAACATGAATGCGGCCAAGTACAAAGATATCCTGGATGAAAACCTCTTCCAGAGTGCTTTGGACCTCAGACTTGGCCAAAGGTTCACCTTCCAACAAGACAATGACCCTAAGCACACAGCTAAAATAACAAAAAAGTGGCTTCAGAACAAGTCTGTGAGAATTCTTGACTGGCCCAGCCAGAGCCCTGACCTAAACCCAATTGAGCATCTCTGGAGAGACCTGAAAATGGCTGTCCACCAACGTTCACCATCCAGCCTGACGGAACTGGAGAGGATCTGCAAGGAAGAATGGCAAAAGATCCCCAAATCCAGGTGTGAAAAACTTGTTGCATCATTCCCAAGAAGACTCATGGCTGTTCTAGTTCAAAAGGGTTCTTCTACTCAATACTGAGCAAAAGGTCTGAATACTTATGACCATGTGATATTTCAGTTTTTTTAATAAATTTGCAAAAATTATTACATTTCTGTTTTTGTTCAGTAAAGATGGGGTGCAGAGTGTTCATTAATGAGAAAAAAAGAACTTTTTTGAATGAAAAATTTAATGGCGTCTTTCTGTACCCATTGTATATAAGAATACACAAACCAGACCCACAAGGGAAGATGTACAGGGATAAATGAAAATACCAATCATACAAATGTGCACTGACAAACAACAGAGTGGAACACCGGGAAGTAAAAGGAAGAAACAACAAAATAGGAGAGGATGAGAATATGCACACAGACAAATCATCAAGCAACAGTCTTTAGAACAACAATCCAAATGCCTCAATCAACATTTCCAACTTCACATCAGGCTGTATAAAATTGTCACTGGCAATTCTGATTGCCAGAGGTAAGTATCTATAGCAGAAGGATCTGGGGAACACTGACCAGCTGAGATCATCAAAGCAGGAAAGATTCAGAGACTCTCAACTGAACAGATTTAACCCCTGCACTGCTAACAGAAACCTGCACCGTTTAATATGATGGTGAAGTGCTTCTAATCAGTGTAGTAGAATGTGGAATCAGATACCATGGTCTTCTAGCCTCTCTCTGTTGCAATTAACATTTTTTTCTACTTTTTTCCGAAAAATGTCCCAAATCAGTAAATAACATATATCGGGCATTCCTTTAACCCCTTCATGACCATGGGATTTTTCATTTTTCCGTGTTCGTTTTTCACTCCCCTCCTTCCCAGAGTCATAACTTTTTTATTTTTCCGTCAATTTGGCCATGTGAGGGCTTATTTTTTGCGGGACGAGTTGTACCTTTGAACAACATTATTGGTTTTACCATGTCGTGTACTAGAAAACGGGAAAAAAATTCCAAGTGCGGTGAAATTGCAAAAAAAAGTGCAGTCCCACACTTGTTTTTTGTTTGGCTTTTTTGCTAGGTTCACTAAATGCTAAAACTGACCTGACATTATGATTCTCCAGGTCAGTACGAGTTCATAGACACCTAACATGACTAGGTTATTTTTTATCTAAGTGGTGAAAAAAAATTCCAAAATTTGCTAAAAAAAAAAAATTGCGCCATTTTCCGATACTCGTAGCGTCTCCATTTTTCGTGATCTGGGGTCGGTTGAGGGCTCATTTTTTGCGTGCCAAGATGACGTTTTTAATGATAGCATTTTGGTGCAGATAACGTTCTTTTGATCGCCCATTATTGCATTTTAATGCAATGTCGCGGCGACCAAAAAAAACGTAATTCTGGTGTTTCGAATTTTTTTCCCGCTACGCTGTTTGGCGATCAGGTTAATGCTTTTTTTTAATTGATAGATCGGGCGATTCTGAACGCGGCGATACCAAATATGTGTAGATTTGATAATTTTTTATTGATTTATTTTGATTGGGGCGAAAGGGGGTGATTTAAACTTTTATATTTTTTTTATTTTTTTAACATTTTTTTCAACTTTTTTTTTTTACTTTTGCCATGCTTCAATAGCCTCCATGGGAGGCTAGAAGCAGGCACAACGCGATCGCCTCAGCTACATAGCAGCAATCTGCTGATCGCTGCAATGTAGCAGAAATGCAGGTGTGCTGTGAGCGCCGACCACAGGGTGGCGCTCACAGCTACCGGCGATCAGTAACCATAGAGGTCTCAAGGACCTCTATGGTTACAATGGAGACGCATCGCCGACCCCCGATCATGTGACAGGGGTCGGCGATGACGTCATTTCCGGCCGCCCGGCCGGAAGCGGTAGTTAAATGCCGCTGTCTGCGTTTGACAGCGGCATTTAACTAGTTAATAGGTGCGGGCAGATCGCGATTCTGCCCGCGCCTATTACCGGCACATGTCAGCTGTTCAAAACAGCTGACATGTCCCGGCTTTGATGCGGGCTCACCGCGGAGCCCTGCATCAAAGCAGGGGATCTGACCTTGGACGTACTATCCCGTCCAAGGTCAGATAGGGGTTAATTGTGACAACTAGGGTTGAGCAAAACGGGTCGTCCATTTTCAGAAGTCGCCGACTTTTGGCAAGACTCCTGTGTGGGGTCGGCCATGAGGTCGGCGATCTTCTGAATCTGGTATCGGAATTCCGATACCGAGTTCCGATATGTTTGCAATATCAGAAATCGGTATCGGAATCCATATTTAAGTGTAACAGAAAGAATTAAAATAAAAAATATTGCTATACTAACCCTCTGACGCGCCCTGGTACTAACCGGCAGTCTTCCTTCCTTAGAATCAGCGCTTGAAAGACCTTCGGTGATGTCACGGCTTGTGATTGGTCGCGCAACAGCCCATGTGACCGCTCACGCGACCAATCACAAGCCGCGACGTCACCGAAGGTCATTCAAGTGCTGATTCTTAGGAAGGAAGGCTGCCGGAAAGAAGCAGGGCGCGTCCGAGGGTGAGTATATTCTTATTAGGTATATACTCACTCTCGGACGCGCCCTGCTTCTTTCCGGCAGCCTTCCTTCCTAAGAATCAGCGCTTGAAGGACCTTCGGTGACGTCGCGGCTTGTGAATGGTCGCGTGAGCAGTCACATGGGCCGTCGCGCGACCAATCACAAGCCGCGACGTCACCGAAGGTCTTTCAAGCGCTGATTCGAAGGAAGGAAGGTTCCCGGTTAGTACCAGGGCGCGTCCGAGGGTGAGTATAGCAATATTTTTATTTTAATTCTTTCTTTTACACTTAAATATGGATCGCAGGGCCTGAAGGAGAGTTTCCTCTCCTTCAAACCCTGGGAACCATAGTAACCCAATGCAATGCATTGGGTTTCGGGTTTCGGCCGACCCCGACTTTTTTATAGGATCGGCCGATTTCACTCGACCCGACTTTTGAGAAAGTCGGGTTTCGTGAAACCCGACCCGATCCTATAAAAGTAAAGGTCGCTCAACCCTAGTGACAGCCTGTAAAATCAATGAACACATTATTTACAGTGATCAGTAACTGCATGAAAATGGTGTAATTGTTTTTTATTCTCTGTTAATTTCATAAAACAGTTAACCCAAATTTACTTCTTGAATGTATATTTGGCAAAATGACACTTAAAAACTATAGCTTATCTTGCAAAAAAACAAGACCTCTATTTGTATCTGGTCTAATCATGGCATTTCAGGAACACACATGAGATGTTGTTTTGGGTTTGATCTGAATAAGTAATCTAACTATCAAAATTTGATTGTTGCTGTTTAGTTGTATGTCTATCTATCTATCTATCTATCTATCTATCTATCTATCTAACTATCTCATTGAGATATTTAGTGTGTTTTTAACTCAGAATTGTTTTCAAAGCTATGGCATGAGAACAGTTAAGATTCTTGTGGAAAAAGTACAAGATTTAACCATACTTGACATGTTTTAAAGGCCCTGAGCTAATATTATTCACATTAACACCTTAATACGATGTTGAACACTACCATTTCCTCTAATCTTAACTCAGGTCTCTCATGTCACCTAGTCTTACAATTGCTCTAACCTGTCCACAATAATTTGATACTTCCAGATTAGCAGTCTATAAAGATTCAGAAATATGGTGTCACGCTCCACAACTTATTCATCTGTAAACCTTGCAATGAAAGGTAATATTTAAAAGCCAGGCAAATGAACTCAATAAGTATATGGGTATCTTGGAATACTTAGTAAAAACTTCCTAGAACACAATTACATTATTTGAACACAGCGCTGCATAAAGCATTAGTATAAGCTCAAAATGAATGCACTCTAATACCAAAGTATTTATGAACCATCAAAATGTTGAGCGCTATGCTTCAACTGTCCCTTCAAATTTTTGTTTTGTTAAACCAAGGCCAACATCATTAGCGTTTAGGGTGGCGTATTATTGACAAAGGTAAAAGTAATGCCAAGTTGACAATTAACTCATTCAGTTTTAGGAGGGGCAACAAAGGAAAAGCACAATACCAGTAAAGGTACTGCAGAAGTGGAAGGCCACTTTTTTACCATTGCTTGTGCTGAGTCAATAAAGGAAACTGGCATAGCTAATAAAACAAGTCAGAAAGCCAAACTCCTTCATCAATTCACTAACAGAGAAGAAAATTAAGCTTTTTGTCTAAGTCAGAACAGCAGATGAAGTTGAGTTTCCTGCACTACAAAAGAGTGTCTGAAATCAGAACATAAGTGCAGATTTCATCCTTATAGAGGACTTGTCTCATGCTCAAATACACTGAGTTAAATGCATTATTAAAATTTCTGCTCTCCAATGGAGTAACTCAGTGCAAAACAGAAAAGAGCAGCAGATTCAGGGGAGCTCAGGGATTTTCACGAGGTATTCAACTCTATTTTTTTAGCAATAGACAGGTACTATATAAAATATATTAGTTAGCACTTTTTAATTACTGCCATTTTTAGATTAACTACAGTACTTTTTTATATTGTTAGACAAGTTAGGTAGAAGTCATTAGAGCAAGTGAACATTATAAAGGATGGGGTATCCTTTTGTTAGCCAGAGCTGGTTGTGTAAAGGTTAGAAGCAGAGATGAATGGATACGGTAGAATTAAAATTCACATGTTTACTAGATTTTCTCAGAAAAATCTACCACCGTGCAGAGATGGTACCTGCTGCTAAGCAATGACGGACTATATGGCGGTACAATGAGGATACACACGGGTTAGCTTCACCCTGTGTGAAAGAAGTGAACCCTGTTGTGTCACAGGGCCGCAGTACCGCACGTAACAAAATCAATAATTAAATAGCACGAGAGTTCGAGCTGTTCCGTACATGGATGACTATGAACTGTGCAGTATATTATATAGAGGACTATGGTGTGCATTATACTTCTTATACGTATCCCCATGACTTCTATGTAAGCCCCTGATGATTATAATGGTTTATTTTCTTTCATATATTACAGAACAATGGCAGAACGGGGGACAAATATATACCAGAATGGGGCACCTGATAGTTACGCCACTGAGGTCAGACTATACAACATTGCAACAAAGCTATAGTATGTGAAATGAATAGGGAAAATGTGAATTTGGGTGGAAAATATTTTGGCATGGTGGGGGGGGGGCCCCATTTGAAAGTTCACACCGGGGCCCATTACTTTGTAGTTACGCCACTGAACAATACCTTTTAATGTTAAACTTAGATGTTGGCATATATAATATTAAAGTTAAACATGTAATACTATGAACAAGACAGCTGCGGTCTGTGACTCAATAATGAACCAAAACATATATTTAGCCAGCCTAAAACTCACATAGACATTGGATGCATGCCATGCCATTTTTAATCCAGAAATTAAAATGTAAATCTGCTGACAGAAACCTTCCACAGGATATCATCATGGCTTTTGAACAAATCTCATATTATTAATTTTTGTTAAAGGGTACTTGTCACCAGAAAAAACGCTATTAACCTGCAGATATAGGGTTAGTCTGACGGTTAATAGGGTTATAACCTGCCTGGTGCCCGCATTTAACTGAACACTGCGGGGAGAAAATTAACTTTATTTTCCCCGGCAGCAGTCGGGTTTCAGCCACGGGGGCGGCTCTTGCCTGGGTTCAGTCACTGCTCCGAGTCTACCGGACAGCGGCTCTAACAGCCAGCTCCGTGACTGAAACCGGAATGCTGCTGAGGTGAATAAAGTTAATTTACCCCCACAACATTCGGCTTAGTGTGGGCGCCGGGCAGGATAATAGCACTATTATCCTGCAGATTAACCCCATATCTGCAGGTTAATAGTGCTATTTCTGGTGACAGGTTCCCTTTAAGTGACATATACTAGGTTATAGAAATTCAATCCAATTGTCGCAAGCTAACTCAGAGTGCGGAATCATAGGGACTCCCTTGTTTTCCCCTAGTAACTACTAAACAAGTATCTGCACTGTGCTTTATGGAGGCTTCAGGTTTCTGACCCTAACATAGTGATGAATTCTGGCAGGCTACAGTCAAGGACAGACCATTTGATTTGTCAGAAGAGGGAGAAACAAAGTTGCAGTCAAATTAAGGCCTAGTTCCAAATGCAAAGAAGGAAGCAATTATCTGAAAGACAAAACTAAAGATGGGACAAATAATATAATATGAGATCAAGATCTGAGTTAAAGTATAACAGGAAGAAATCAAAGAGCAGAAAATGGCATGTACTTCAATTACCAGGCAGGGTCTTTTGTAGTGATCCCATTTAGATAGATTTTTTTGAATGGGACATGATGAAGGGTATGAAGGAGCAGTGTTCAAACTTCCAGTCAGCATTTTGGCACACAATTTATTTGATAAAAAAGTAAACATTGTAGCATTGTGTCACTAACTTCACTGTGTTGTTTTATTTTGCTGTTTTGTTGCTGTTCAATAAGGTTTGCCCTCTTTAGAAGTTGTCTTTCCTCTCTCCTTGTCTCTCTGAGGTAGTTAAGATGTCAGTAACCCCTTCCCTCTTGCTGATTCACTGTTTATCAGCCATCATAGAAGCTCGTGTGTTTGCGGCCCTGTGTCTGAAAAATCTATTTTACCTGCTGTTTGTGTGCATATCTACAATAAGTCAGAGGGAAAATAAACCTTCTTCTGGAATCTTCATACGTGCCTCCTTCAGTCAAGTTCAAGCTATCTGATGATATATCTAAGTATGAGTACTGGTTTTATACTAAGGCCTCTTTCACATTTCCGTCGGCCCGACGTACCGACGGACGTTGTGCAAAATATTGCACAACGTGGGCAGCAGGTGCAGTTTTCATACGCATCCGCTGCCCATTATGAGTTCCGGGGAGGAGGGGGCGGAGTTTTGGACGCACATGCGCGGTCAAAAATGGCGGACGTGTCGCACAAAAAAACATTACATTGAACGTTTTTTGTAACGACGGTCCACCAATTACCGACACATCCAGTGCACGACGTATGGAACGTGTGTCCATACGTCGCGATGCGTCGGTAATACAAGTTTATGTGCAAAAAACGCATCCTGCAGGCAACTTTGCAGGATGCGTTTTTTGCACAGAACGACGCATTGCAATGTTTTCTTAAAGATGGAAGTGTGAAAGTAGCCTTAGGCAACCTACAAATGGTATCTCAAGTGCCCTACACTTGCAGCCTAGCTATTGAGTTAGACTATGACCTTTTTCAGGAGTGGCGGCAGTTATATGGTCATTGCCCTAGGGCTCACAAGAGAGTGAACCCACAACTCACCTGTATTTGACATGGAGATACAGTCCATATTCAATCTTTGGGGACTGGCAGCAGATACTGTGAGTAGTTGTACACTTGTGCAGAAGCTGTGTGCACACTTAAATTTGGACCCCATCCTCTGATGCTGCTGCTCTCCAAATCATCCGCATCGTCTTGGGACAGTATGGATTATCTTCACATTGGGCAGATGAGAGCTATGGTTGTTTATTATTTTTCTGCTTTTCCAGGGAACATGGGGATCAGTGGATTTGGCGTAAAAGTGAGCATTATGGTTGTTTACTATTTTCTGGTTGTTGTTTTTTACAGGTGACATGGGCTTCAATTGATTAGGTGTAAAGGTGAGTATAACTGTGACTTTTTATTTTTATTTCAAATAAAGGTTTCAGTTTCTTTCTTTAAAATAAAGGACTTTATTCTGGCTGCATCTTTTCTTTAATCTAACTATGGGGTTAGTAATGGGGGAGTCTTATAGATGCCTTTCCATTACTAACCCCTAGGCTTGATGTCAGCTGCCAGTACCAAGCTGAAATCAACCTCACAACTATTACCTTAATTGCCATCGCACCAGGGCAGGTGGGAAGAGAAAGGTTGAGCACCAGATTTGGCACATCTTACAGATAAGGATAAAGCTATGACCACCAATCCAAAAATATGTATACAAGCATGGTGGGACCAATAGTTAAAATTTAACTTTTAATAATAATATTTAAAATGGTGTTACAAAACACCTGAAAAAAACATAATTTGAAAACACTGAATGAACACTAAACTACATGCTATCACTAACTGAAAGCGTAAATCTACAATATTGTTACAGGATTAATATACGACCTGTGTAGCAACACATCCAAGTAGATTAATCCACAATAAATATAATACAGAGAGTACCAAGAGTATAGTTATTAGGGAGGCACATGTTCCCAATGATACTACTGTATAAAAGCAATAACATTTGACCGATCTTTTGTGGACAAGAAGTAACACACCATGTTATGAATATATATACAAAAAAGAACGATCTCACCTCATATTCTTTTGATCCTCCAATTAAAAAAACGGGGATCCTTATAACTGAGATCCATTGACAATATGGAAAGGAGTCTTCTGCTCACTGAGCAGAGGCTCAATGGGATAGATGAGGTGGGGGATGGTAGGATGGAGCTGCAGGACAGTGGAGCAGCAAGCTGGGTGACAGTTAGAAGGCCGGGTAGAGGGACGAGAGCCAGGGAGGCTAGCCCTAATCTGGCACACCCCAATAAGTTTGCTAAGTTGGCAGATGAGGGGGGTGCCAGTACAGAGGGACGGGCTGCACCTCAATGGGGAAGGTGCAGCTGTGCTGGGGGAGAGAATGGCTAGAAGGTTGGAGGAGTGTTTAAACTAGGGAATGGGGGGAGGGTATTCATTTTATAGGAGGGGAAGATAGTGCAGATAGAGACCTGGGCACAAGTAAGGAAGTTGGGTGTGGCGGTGGCATGGGGGTGGGGTTAGAACAATTAATAATTTAAGAAAGAATAGAGGTGCAGAGAGATATATAAAGTGTATGTATACTAATGCCAGAAGCCTCGCCTACAAAATGGACAAATTAGAATTAATGTTGTTGGAGCATAATTATGACATGGTGGGGATATCTGAAACATTGCTGGATGAGAGCCATGACTGGGCTGTTAACTTGAAGGGTTATAGTCTGTTCAGAAATGACCGAATAGATAAGTGAGGGGGAGGGGTGTGTCTATATGTAAAGTCATCCTTAAAACCCATCCTGCGTGATAATATAGGTGAATCTAATGAAAATGTAGAGTCCCTGTGGGTGGAGATAAGGGGAGGGGGAAAAAATAATAAATTACTGATAGGGGTTTGTTATAAATCTCCAAAAATAATGGAAGCAAGAGAGAATATCCTCATAAAGCAAATAGATGAAGCTGCGACTCAAGGAGAAGTCATTATTATGGGGGACTTCAACTACCCTGAAATAGATTGGGGAACAGAAACCTGCAGTTCCAGCAAAGGTAATCTGTTTTTGACAACTATGAGAGACAATTACCTTTCACAACTGGTTCAGGACCCAACAAGAAGGGGGGCACTGCTAGACCTAATATTAACCAACAGGCCAAACCGCATATCAAATATAAGGGTTGGGGGTCACTTGGGGAATAGTGATCACAAAATAATAAGTTTTCATGTATCCTTTAATAAGATGTGTAGAAGAGGGGGTTCAAGGACACTAAACTTCAGGAGGGCAAATTTCCAACGGATGAGAGATGATCTTGGTGCAACTAACTGGGACGATATCCTGAGACATAAAAATACACAAAGAAAATGGGATACGTTTATTAGCATCCTGGATAGGACCTGTGCACAGTAGATACCGTATGGGAATAAACATACTAGGAATAGGAGGAAACCAATATGGCTAAATAGAGCTGTAAGGGGCACAATAAGTGACAAAAAGAAAGCATTTAGAGAATTAAAGGAAGTAGGTAGTGATGAGGCATTAAATAAATACAAAAATTAAATAAATTCTGTAAAAAGAAAATCAAGGCAGCAAAGATTGAGACAGAGAGACTCATTGCCAGAGAGAGTAAAAATAATCCCAGAATATTCTTTAACTACGTAAACAGTAAGAAACTAAAAAATGATAGTGTTGGCCCCCTTAAAAATAGTCTAGGTGAAATGGGGGATGAGGATGAGGAAAAAGCCAATATGCTAAATGACTTTTTTTCATCAGTATTTACACAAGAAAATTCCATGGCAGACAATATGATCAGTGATAACAAATATTCCCCATTAAATGTCACCTGCTTAACCCAGCAGGAAGTACGACAGCTGTTATGATCAGGTGGCCTTGGAGCAGCATGAAAACCTTCACTGGAGTAGGTGGTAACTTATACTGACCGCAAACCCTGATCTTATCACCGCAACTAGAAGTAGCCGTGGGGTGTGCCTAACAAAACCTAGACACCTCGACACAGCCGGAGGACTAAATACCCCTAAAGATGGAAATAGGAAAACTATCTTGCCTCAGAGTAGACCCCCAAAGGATAGGCAGCCCCCCACAAATATTGACTGTGATTTGGAGAGGAAAAGACACACGCAGGCAGAAAACAGGCTTAGCAAAGGAGGCCACTTCTAGCTAAATAGAAAAGGATAGGACAGGATACTAAGCGGTCAGCATAAAAATACTACAAAAATATCCACAGCAGAAAATACAAAACTCCACCACCTAACTAAAGATGTGGAGAGTATAACTGCAACTCCAGAGAATCCAACCAGACTGAGAAAAACAACTGACACAGTCAAAGCTGGATAAATAGAAACAAAAGATCAGCACTGAAAATAAGCACACAGCAAGTGTGCTTCAGAAAAAGAAACAGACACTTATCTTTGCTGAACTGGCAGCTAAGCAGGTGAGGCCAGGCAGAGATCCAATACTTCCAAAGAAACATTGACAACTGGCAAGGGCTAATGAATCCTGCACACTTAAATATCCCAGTCAGAACAGCAATTAGCAGATACACCTGGCCAGGACTGTGACTCAGAGACAACTGCATTCCCACCTACAAACCACTGGAGAGAACCCAAGAGCAGAATTCACAACAGACGGCATCTAAAACTCACTAAAATTGACAAATCTCTGGGCCTAGATGGAATACATCCCCAAGTACTGCAGGAATTAAGTACAGTCATTGATAGACCATTATTTTTAATCTTTAAAGACTCCATAATAACAGGGTCTGCACCACAGGACTGGCGTATAGCAAATGTGGTGCCAATATTCAAAAAGGGGACAAAAACTGAACTCGGAAATTATAGGCCAGTAAGCTCAACCTCTACTGTGGGTAAAATCCTGGAGGGCATTTTAAGGGATGCTATACTGGAGTAGCTAAAGAGGAATAACCTCATGACCCAATATCAGCATGGGTTTACTAGGGACAGTTCCTGTCAGATTAATCTGATCCATTTCTATGAGGAGGTAAGTTATGATCTGGTGGTTTAGGAACAACATGAGACAAGCTCTGAAGGAGGTGGTATCTGTACTGACTGCAGACCCTGAACCTAGCAGCGCAACTAGAAATAGCCGTGGGGGGTACCTGACGCTCCCTAGTCCCCTCGGCACAGCCTAAGATCTAACTTCCCCTAAAGATGGAAACAGGAAACCTATCTTGCCTCAGAGAAAATCCCCAAAGGAAAGATAGCCCCCCCACAAATATTGACGGTGAGAGGAGGGGAAAATAACATACGCAGAGATTAAATCAGATTTTAGCATAGGAGGCCAGTCAAGCTTGATAGATAGGACAGGAAAGGATACTGTGCGGTCAGTATAAAAAGTACAAAACAATCCACACAGAGTTTACAAAATCTCCACACCTGACTAAAGGTGTGGAGGGTAAATCTGCTTCCCAGAGCTTCAAGCTAACAGAAAAAATCCATAATGACAAGCTGGACAAAAATAGAATGCACAGAACAATAAGTCCACAACATGTGGACTGAAATGAGCAAAGCCAGAACTTATCTTAGCAGAACTGGTCAGGAAACCAGGAGAATCCAAGCAGAGATGTGAATCCAGCCAGAAAACATTGACAAGTGGCATAGGCTGAAGACTAGAGCCAGGTTAAATAGCAGAGCCAGGAGAGATGATTAGTGAAAGCAGCTGCTAAAGCTAAACCCAAGGAGCAGCAGTTCCACTCAAAACCACCAAAGGGAGCCCAAGGGCAGAATTCACAAAAGTGCCATTTACAACCACCGGAGGGAGCCCAAGAACGGAATTCACAACAGTACCCCCCCCTTGAGGAGGGGTCACCGAACCCTCACCAGAGCCCCCAGACCGATCAGGACGAGCCAAGTGAGAAGCACGAACCAAATCGGTGGCATGGACATCGGAAGCAACAACCCAAGAATTATCCTCCTGGCCATAACCCTTCCACTTGACAAGATACTGGAGCCTCCGCCTCGAAAAACGAGAATCCAAAATCTTCTCAACCTCATATTCCAATTCTCCCTCAACCAACACCGGGGCAGGAGGGTCAACCGAGGGAACAACGGGCACCACATATCTCCGCAACAAAGATCTATGGAAAACATTATGAATGGCAAAAGAGGCTGGAAGAGCCAAACGAAAAGAGACTGGATTAATAATTTCAGAAATTTTATAAGGACCAATAAACCAAGGCTTAAACTTAGGAGAAGAAACCTTCATAGGAACATGACGAGAAGACAACCAAACCAAATCCCCCACACGAAGCCGGGGACCAACGCGCCGACGGCGGTTAGCAAAACGTTGAGCCCTTTCCTGAGACAACGTCAAATTGTCTACCACATGAGTCCAAATCTGCTGCAGCCTGTCCACCACAGAATCAACACCAGGACAATCAGAAGGCTCAACCTGCCCAGAAGAAAAACGAGGATGAAAACCAAAATTACAAAAGAAAGGTGAAACCAAAGTAGCCGAACTAGCCCGATTATTAAGGGCAAACTCGGCCAACGGCAAGAAAGACACCCAATCATCCTGATCAGCAGACACAAACCATCTCAAATAGGTCTCCAAGGTCTGATTAGTTCGCTCAGTTTGGCCATTAGTCTGAGGATGAAACGCTGAAGAAAAAGACAAATCAATGCCCATCCTAGCACAAAAGGCCCGCCAAAATCTAGAGACAAACTGAGAGCCTCTGTCAGACACAATATTCTCTGGAATGCCATGCAAATGAACCACATGCTGAAAAAACAATGGAACCAGATCTGAGAAGGAAGGCAACTTAGGCAAAGGTACCAAATGGACCATTTTAGAGAACCGGTCACAAACAACCCAGATAACAGACATCTTCTGGGAAACAGGAAGATCCGAAATAAAATCCATGGAAATGTGCGTCCAGGGCCTCTCAGGGACCGGCAAAGGCAAAAGCAACCCACTAGCGCGGGAACAGCAAGGCTTGGCCCGGGCGCAAGTCCCACAGGACTGCACAAAAGCACGCACATCGTGAGACAAGGAAGGCCACCAAAAGGACCTAGCAACCAAATCTCTGGTACCAAAAATCCCAGGATGACCAGCCAACACTGAACAATGAACCTCAGAAATTACCTTACTTGTCCATCTATCAGGAACAAAAGAGCTTCCCCACTGGACAGCGGTCAGGCCTATCAGCCTGAAATTCCTGACGCACCCGGCGCAAATCAGGGGAGATAGCAGAAAGAATCACCCCCTCCTTAAGAATGCCAACCGGCTCAAGGACTCCAGGAGAATCAGGTGAAAAACTCCTAGAGAGAGCATCAGCCTTAACATTCTTAGATCCCGGAAGATACGAGACCACAAAATCAAAACGGGAGAAAAACAGGGACCATCGAGCCTGTCTAGGATTCAGCCGCTTGGCCAACCACAATACGGTGTTTAGCTCCCTCAAGCCAATGTCGCCACTCCTCAAACGCCCACATCATAGCCAACAACTCCCGATTGCCGACATCATAATTGCGTTCCGCAGGCGAAAACTTTCTGGAAAAAAAAAAGCACACGGTTTCATCAAAGAACCATCAGACTCCCTCTGAGACAAGACGGCCCCTGCCCCAATCTCAGAAGCGTCAACCTCAACCTGAAAAGGAAGAGAAACATCCGGTTGATGCAACACAGGGGCAGAAGTAAATCGGCGTTTAAGCTCCTGAAAGGCCTCAACAGCCTCAGAGGACCAATTCGTCACATCAGCGCCTTTCTTCGTCAAATCAGTAAGGGGCTTAACCACACTGGAAAAGTTAGCAATGAAACGGCGATAGAAATTAGCAATGCCCAAAATTTTTTGAAGACCCTTCACAGATGTGGGTTGGATCCAGTCATGAATAGCTTGGACCTTAACAGGATCCATTTCTATAGACGAGGGAGAAAAAACAAAACCCAAAAAAGAGACCTTCTGAACTCCGAATAGGCACTTAGACCCCTTCACAAATAAAGCATTATCACGAAGGATCTGGAACACCATCCTGACCTGCTTCACATGAGACTCCCAATCATTGGAAAAAATCAAAATATCATCCAAATATACGACCATGAATTTATCAAGATAATTGCGGAAAATATTATGCATGAAAGACTGGAACACAGATGGAGCATTAGAGAGCCCAAATGGCATCACAAGGTATTCAAAATGGCGTTCGGGCGTATTAAATGCAGTTTTCCATTCGTCACCCTGTTTAATACGAAAAAGATTATATGCCCCTCGGAGGTCAATCTTAGTAAACCAACTAGCCCCCTTAATCTGAGCAAACAAATCAGTAAGCAAAGGCAAGGGGTATTGGAATTTGACCGTGATCTTATTAAGAAGACGATAATCAATACAGGGTCTCAAGGAGCCATCCTTCTTAGCAACAAAAAAGAAACCCGCTCCCAATGGTGACGAAGAGGGCCGAATATGCCCTTTCTCCAAAGATTCCTTAACATAGCTCCGCATGGCGTCATGCTCTGGCACAGACAGATTGAAAAGTCGGCCCTTAGGGAACTTACAACCAGGAATCAAGTTAATAGCACAATCACAGTCCCTATGTGGAGGAAGGGAACTGGACTTGGGCTCATCAAATACATCCTGGAAATCCGACAAAAACTCAGGGACCTCAGAAGAGGGGGAAGAGGAAATTGACATCAAAGGAACGTCACTATGTACCCCTTGACAACCCCAACTAGTCACAGACATAGTTTTCCAATCCAGCACCGGATTATGTTCCTGTAACCATGGAAATCCCAGCACAACAACATCATGCAGGTTATGCAACACCAGAAAATGGCAATCTTCCTGATGTGCAGGAGCCATGTACATAGTCATCTGTGTCCAGTACTGAGGTTTATCCTTGGCCAAGGGTGTAGCATCAATGCCCCTCAAAGGAATAGGGCTCTGCAAAGGCTGCAAGGAAAAACCACAGCGCCTGGCGAATTCTAAGTCCATTAAGTTCAGGGCAGCGCCTGAATCCACAAATGCCATGACAGAAAAGGACGACAATGAGCAAATCAGGGTCACAGATAAGAGAAATTTAGGCTGTATAGTCCTAATGGTAACAGACCTAGCGACTCTTAGTACACTTAGGGCAATCAGAGATAACATGAGCCGAATCACCACAGTAAAAACACAGCCTATTCTGAAGTCTGAATTCCTGCCGTTCTATTCTAGTCAAAATCCTATCACATTGCATAGGTTCAGGACTTTGCTCAGAGGATACTGCCATATGGTGCACAGCTTTGCGCTCGCGCAGACGCCGATCAATCTGAATGGCTAAAGACATAGATTCGCTCAAACCGGCAGGCGTAGGAAAGCCCACCATAACATCTTTAAGGGTTTCAGAAAGAACTTTTCTGAAAATAGCAGCCAGAGTCTCTTCATTCCATCTAGTGAGCACAGACCATTTTCTAAATTTCTGGCAGTATAACTCTGCCGCTTCCTGACCTTGACACAGGGCCAACAGTGTTTTCTCAGCATACTCTACAGAGTTAGGTTCGTCATATAATAATCCGAGCGCTTGAAAAAATGCGTCTACATTCAATAATGCCGGATCCCCTGTTTCAAGAGAAAAAGCCCAGTCTTGCGGATCACCACGCAGCAAGGATATGATTTTCACCTGCTGAATGGGATCACCTGAAGAATGGGGTTTCAAAGCAAAAAACAATTTGCAGTTATGTTTAAAGTTCAAAAACTTGGATCTGTCCCCAAAGAACAAATCCGGAGTAGGAATTCTGGGCTCTAAAGCCAGAGTCTGGACAACATAGTCCTGGATACTCTGTACTCTTGCAGCCAGTTGATCCACACGAGAAAACAAACCCTGAGCATCCATGCCAGAGCATATATCCTGCACCACCCAGATATCAAGAGGAAAAAAAGAGGCAAACCAGAGCATAGAAAAAAATGGTTCAGAACTTTCTTTTCCTTCTTTTGAGATACATTTAATTCATTTTTGGCCACTTGTACAGTTATGATCTGGTGGTTTAGGAACAACATGAGACAAGCTCTGAAGGAGGTGGTATCTGTACTGACTGCAGACCCTGAACCTTGCAGCGCAACTAGAAATAGCCGTGGGGGGTACCTGACGCTCCCTAGACCCCTCGGCATAGCCTAAGATCTAACTTCCCCTAAAGATGGAAACAGGAAACCTATCTTGCCTCAGAGAAAATCCCCAAAGGAAAGATAGCCCCCCACAAATATTGACGGTGAGAGGAGGGGAAAATAACATACGCAGAGATGAAATCAGATTTTAGCATAGGAGGCCAGTCAAGCTTGATAGATAGGACAGGAAAGGATACTGTGCGGTCAGTATAAAAACTACAAAACAATCCACACAGAGTTTACAAAATCTCCACACCTGACTAAAGGTGTGGAGGGTAAATCTGCTTCCCAGAGCTTCAAGCTAACAGAAAAAATCCATAATGACAAGCTGGACAAAAATAGAATGCACAGAACAATAAGTCCACAACATGTGGACTGAAATGAGCAAAGCCAGAACTTATCTTAGCAGAACTGGTCAGGAAACCAGGAGAATCCAAGCAGAGATGTGAATCCAGCCAGAAAACATTGACAAGTGGCATAGGCTGAAGACTAGAGCCAGGTTAAATAGCAGAGCCAGGAGAGACGATTAGTGAAAGCAGCTGCTAAAGCTAAACCCAAGGAGCAGCAGTTCCACTCAAAACCACCAGAGGGAGCCCAAGGGCAGAATTCACAAAAGTGCCATTTACAACCACCGGAGGGAGCCCAAGAACGGAATTCACAACAGAGGTAAGTTCCAGACTGGACCAAGGGAACCCAGTGAACGTAGTGTATATGAACTTTCCAAAAGCTTTTGATACAGTGCCACACAAAAGGTTGATACGTAAAATGAGAATAATGGGGATAGGGGAAAATATGTGTAAGTGGGTTAAGAACTGGCTTAGGGATAGGAAACAAAAGGTGGTTATTAATGGAGCACACTCTGACTGGGTAGCAGTAAGCAATGGGGTACCACAGGGGTTAGTATTGGGCCCTCTTCTTTTTAACATATTTATTAATGACCTTGTAGGGGGAATACAGAGTAGAATTTCAATATTTGCAGATGACACTAAACTCTGCAGGGTAATCAATACAGAGGAGGACAATTTTATAGTACAGGATGATTTATGTAAACTAGAAGCTTGGGCTGATAAATGGCAAATGAGCTTTAATGGGGATAAATGTAAGGTCATGCACTTGGGTAGAAGTAATAAGATGTATAATTATGTGCTTAATTCTAAAACTCTGGGCAAAACCGTCAATGAAAAAGACCTGGGAGTATGGGTGGATGACAAACTCACATTTAGTGGCCAGTGTCAGGCAGCTGCTACAAAGGCAAATAAAATAATGGGATGCATTAAAAGAGGCATAGATGCTCATGAGGAGAACATAATTTTACCTCTATTCAAGTCACTAGTTCGACCACACTTAGAATACTGTGTAGAGTTCTGGTATCCGGTGTATAAGAAAGACATAGCTGAACTGGAGCGGGTGCAGAGAAGAGCGACCAAGGTTATTAGAGGACTGGTGGGTCTGCAATACCAAGATAGGTTATTACACTTGGGGCTATTTAGTTTGAAAAAATGAAATCTAAAAGGGGTGATCTTATTTTAATGTATAAATATATGAGAGGACAGTACAAAGACCTTTCTGATGATCTTTTTAATCATAGACTTGAGACAGGGACAAGGGGGCATCCTCTATGTCTGGACGAAAGAAGATTTAAGCATAATAACAGACGCGGATTCTTTATTGTAAGAGCAGTGAGACTATGGAACTCTCTGCCGTATGATGTTGTAATGAGTGATTCATTGCTTAAATTTAAGAGGGGACTGGATACATTTCTTGAAAATTATAATGTTACAGGGTATATACACTAGATTCCTTGATGGGGCGTTGATCCAGGGAACTAGTCTGATTGCAATATGTGGAGTCGGGAAGGAATTTTTTTCCCCAATGTGGAGCTTACTCTTTGCCACATGGGTTTTTTTTTGCCTTCCTCTTGATTAACATGTTAGGGCATGTTAGGTTAGGCTATGGGTTGAACTAGATGAACTTAAAGTCTTCCTTCAACCTTAATAACTATGTTACTATGTTACTATGTAACTGATGTCATATATTATGGGGGAGGTACCTTCTATTTGTATCCATACATGACCCCAAACAGAATCACCAGTCAAGATCCATACCGTCACCATAAAATTCCTTCTTTGGGGTGACGGTATGGATCTTGACTGGTAATTCGGTTTGGCGTAATGTATGGATACAAATAGAAGGTACCTCCCCCATAATATATGACATCAGTTATAAGCATCCCCATTTTTTCCAATGGAGGAACAAAAGAATATGAGGTGAGATCGTTCCTTTTTGTATATATATTCATAACATGGTGTGTTACTTCTTGTCCGCAAAAGATCGGTCAAATGTTATTGCTTTTATACAGTAGTATCATTGGGAACATGTGCCTCCCTAATAACTATACTCTTGGTACTCTCTGTATTATATTTATTGTGGATTAATCTACTCAGATATGTTGCTACACAGGTCGTATATTATTCCTGTAACAATATTGTAGATTTACCTTTTTTAAGTTAGTGATAGCATGTAGTTTAGTGTTCATTCAGTGTTTTCAAATTATGTTTTTTTTCAGGTGTTTTGTAACACCCAATTTTAAATATTATTATTAAAAATTAAATTTTAACTATTGGTCCCACCCTGATTGCATAAATATACATCTTACAGATGCACCATTTTTGGGGCAGCTGTAATCTTATGTTTTTAGTCTGGGAGGGAGCTAATATCGATGGCCATTTCCTAGGCTAGTAATATCATCCTGCAGTCTGCATTGCCTTTGATTGTTATTGAGTATAGGGGGGACCCCATGTCATTTTTGTTGGTGGGCTCCCTTATAATAATCAGTAACGGCTAAGCAAACAGCTATGAGCTGATAATAATATCCTGGGAACCTTTATACCTATAGGCTCCTTCCCAGAATATTAACACCAGCCCTTAGTTGTCGGAAAATTACAGGGGACACCCAAGCTGTTTATTTAATTTTTTTTTTATTTATTAACAAATACAGTAAAATACACACCCAAGTTAACCTTAGTTCTCAGCCACCAAATGTTCTAGCAGCTGGAAATTCTAGAAACCTTCTTCTATTCTTAATAACAAGCGATGATAAAGCTTACAGCGGAGGGTTGCAGCCCCCAGCTGTCAATTTTGCCTGCCCTGGTTATCAAACATAGAAGAGATGCCACATAATTTTTTATATTTATTTACCATATGTTAGGTCTCGAGTACCCGAAACACTCGAAAATCTGGCCCAGTGTGTTAGGAGTCGAGTTTCCTCTGCTGCACAGGGGGAATCTCGAGCCATCTCCGCTGCGGTCTCCCATTCTTATCCAGCTGCAGTGGAGTCTGCTCAGCAGGGACGTCGGTCCCAGCGTCTTGCTCAGTCTCACTCTGTACAGAGAGTTACTGCTGCTTCTTCAGCTTCTGCCATTGAAGCCAGTGCTGGTCAGCAGCGAGCGGACTTCTCTGGGACTAAGTCCTTGTCTGCACAGACTGAGCATGCCCAGGGCAAGATCTCCCGTTGGAGATCGAGGGTCATGTGCTCAGGCTCTGCAGCACATTCCATTGGTCCTCTTGGCAGGTCTTGGAAGGGCAAAGTTTCTGTGGCCACTTCCTGTGCTGCAACTATATAAACTGCGCATGACCGCACGGCCATGCGCTAGTGTACAATTGTTAATGTGTGTATGTTGTGAGTGAAAGTCGCTCTTTAAATAACCCTCCCTATTGAATGTCTGTTCGCGGAAGGTGTATGTTTGCTGTCTAGCGCCCGACTTATCCTACAGCACTAATCACACATTACAGCGTCCAGTTGCTGTGTCCGCCAGTACGGCGCCGTGCACTTCCTCTGTGCTTTCCTTACCCAAGCCTGGGTGGTTAGTGGCGTTCGTCAGTGCGGCACCGCATGCACTCTTGTGCTTTAATATTATTATTTAGTTTCCTTACACACCCAGTTGCGGTGTTTGTGCCAGCAAGTGTCTAATCGGACTTCAATCCTAGTTGGGGTTGAGTTCGCTGACTACTTGCTCGCGCTCTATGTGCGGTACCGCGGTCCTGTGACGCAACAGGATCGCTTCCTTCACGCTGGGTGAAGTTTAACCCACGTGTGTATACTTATGAGTACCGCCATATAGTCCATCATTACTTGGCAGCAGGTTCCATCTCTGCACGGTGGACCCCGGGCTGCGAATGCACCATACTCCATCTGTCTTATTATTTGGTGTGTTCCGCTAGCCCTAACATTACACTAGCGCCAGGGTCTGGCTAGTAATGACGGACAAACAGCAATCCTTGCGGTATATCCAGCAGCTGGAGGGTAGGTTGGCGGCTCTTGAGAGCGCAACTTCAGCTGTGGATGCTACCGCAGTTGCTGTACAGGCTGCTAGCGTGGCTGCAGCAACCCTGTCCATTGCCACCCCTGCTCCGACATTTTCTCGCCTCCCGCTGCCAGAAAAATTTTCTGGTGATAGCAAATTTTGTAGGGGATTTGTGAGTCAGTGCTCTATTCACCTCGAGCTCATGGCTGCACATTTTGCCGTCCAATTCCGCACTTTAGCTTCTGAGCTGGATTGGTCGGATAAAGCTCTTATCCCCATATTTTGGAGGGGCCTGGCTGACCACGTTAAGGACGCTCTGGCCACTAGGGAGATTCTTGCCACACTGGAGGAGTAAATAACTGTCTCCACTCGAATTGACCTCCGTTTTAACGAGTGGAGGTTAGAGCGAGCCCAGTGTAGGCAGAGGTTTCGGCTGGCTCCTACCTTCGCCAAACCTCTGGAATCTCCGGTCCTGGTTCCTGAGTCACATGAGGCCAGGGAAGTGTCACAAGCGGGATCTAAGTTCCGGACCGCTTGTGCACTCAAGGTCTGTCATGTTTGCCATCAGTCAGGACATCTAGCCACGAGATGTTCTCAGCGGTCGAGGAAACGTCAGCGTCTAGTGGTAGTAGGTGGAGGTACACTAGACACGGCGACGTTTGCCTCTAAATTGTCCTTTAAGGGGACAATTACTATAGGCTCATTCTCCCACTCGGTAGACCTCTGCATGGATTCTGGGGCGGAGGGCAATTTTATGTCTTCTGCCTTCGCCCAACGTCACGCAATACCCCTGGTTATGCTAGCTCAACCAGTAACGGTACGAGTGGTGAATGGGTCGACACTGCCCTCACAGATAACACACCAGACCATCCCTTTTACTCTGTCCATGTCGCCATCTCATCAGGAGATTATATCTCTGCTCGTCATTCCTGAGGGAATTGATGAGGTCCTGTTGGGAATACCTTGGCTACGGTACCACTCTCCTCATATCGAGTGGTCCTCTGGCAGAATCCTGGGATGGGGCGAATCTTGTGGGGGTAGGTGTCAGAGGGAGTGTGTTCAGGTTGCTACTACAGAGGTACCCGCAGATCTTTCCTCTCTCCCCAAGCAGTATTGGTCTTATGCAGACGTGTTCTCCAAAAAGGCGGCGGAGATCCTTCCGCCCCATCGCCCCTATGACTGTCCTATTGATCTCTTGCCTGGTGCTGAGCCTCCCCGGGGTCGAGTTTATCCGCTATCTCTCCCGGAGACGGAGGCAATGTCACAGTACATCCAGGAAAATCTGGCAAGAGGATTCATTAGGAAGTCAGTGTCACCTGCTGGGGCAGGGTTCTTCTTCGTGCAGAAGAAGAATGGGGAATTGCGTCCATGCATAGACTACAGGGGTCTTAATGCCATCACCGTTAAGAATAAGTATCCTTTGCCCTTGATATCTGAGCTCTTCGATAGGCTTCGGGGAGCAAGGGTATTTACTAAACTAGATCTGCGGGGTGCTTACAACCTGATTCGCATCCGTGAGGGGGACGAATGGAAGACGGCTTTTAACACCAGGGATGGGCACTATGAATATCTGGTGATGCCCTTCGGGCTCTGTAATGCCCCAGCCGTTTTCCAAGACTTTGTGAACGATATCTTCCGGGATATGCTTTCCACCTCGGTCGTAGTCTATCTGGATGATATTCTCATCTACTCTCGAGATATTCACTCCCACCGGAGAGATGTTTGCAAAGTCTTCGACCTCCTACGGGCAAACTCCCTCTATGCCAAGTTGGAGAAGTGTATGTTTGAGCTGGAGTCCTTACCTTTCCTAGGCTACATCATCTCTGCCCAGGGATTGGCTATGGATCCTGCCAAACTACAGGCTGTGATGGACTGGCAGGAACCCCATTCTCTTAAAGCGGTGCAGCACTTTATGGGGTTCATTAATTATTATTGCCAGGCCATTCCGCACTTCTCAACTTTGGTAGCTCCCTTGGTTGCCCTCACCAAGAAGGGGGCGAATCCCAAATTGTGGTCTGAGGAGGTCTCCAAGGCCTTTAACTCTATAAAGTCACACTTCGCTAGCGCTCCCATCCTACATCGCCCCGATGTTGATAAGCCATTTATCATGGAGGTGGATGCCTCTTCTGTTGGTGCTGGAGCAGTCCTCTTCCAAAAGGATGCTCAAGGTCGGAAGCATCCTTGCTTCTTTTTCTCCAAGACCTTCTCACCAGCAGAGAGGAATTATTCCATCGGGGACAGAGAGTTGCTAGCCATGAAGTTGGCTTTCTCAGAGTGGAGACATCTCTTGGAGGGAGCACGTCTTCCCTTCCAAGTCTTCACAGACCATAAAAATTTGGTGTACCTGCAGACAGCCCAGCGGTTGAATTCTCGCCAGGCCAGATGGTCCTTATTCTTCTCCCGGTTTCATTTCACCCTCCATTTTCTTTCTGGGGAGAAGAACATTCGGGCCGACGCTCTCTCTCACTCCGTTGTGTCATCTGCGGAGGAGGAGGAGGAGCCTCGGCTTATTGTCTCCACCGAGAGCTTGAGAACTGTGGCCCCGGTTTCGCTAGAGTCTGTGCCCCCGGGCAAGACTTTTGTTCCATCCAGTTTGCGACCGGAGGTTCT